>NC_056747.1:1307024209-1307056813 GCF_019279795.1 Protopterus annectens
AATAAGTTTACCAGTTGTATTTAAGCACCCCCAAATAGGTTTCACACAATGCAGGAGATTTCCCATTGGAGTGTAGGTTAAAATTTCAGCTGCATGTATGAGAATGTTTACTTTGCTGTAATGATTCTCACTGATAGTGGCAAAAATAATCATGTCCACAACCAACTCAGTAGGTTGCCCACTCAGTCATTGCTCTCAAGTAAGTGGGATTCAGCTGGCTTGTTCAGTACACAAGTTCACAATCATATCTTTAAGGCCAAGCATCTATCACACAACCACATAGTCATAACAACACTCTCCTGTGAGTCTATCTTTTCCATCTGTTAGGACCTTCCCTGTCTTTCCTCTCAAGCTGAGGATACCTTTCCCTTTTGGACTCCTTCATTGCTAATCAAACCTTTATCAGATTTCTGGGCTGTAAATAAAATGGACCACTTTCACTGTTACGTCTTGAATTTTTATTCATTCTACCATCACCTTAATCCTCTATAGGCTGGTCTTACCTCTTATCATAACAGTTTCCCTTTGGCACTTTGCCAAGCACACTCTACTCTCTCCTGCTTACCTCCCTGTGTAATTATAATTAATTAAAGTATCAAACATCTTCTCTTCTTTACTATGAGAGCTGTATGTCGCTGTAGCTCTTGCTACATACAAAGCACACCAAGCGACCAGCGGACAAAGCATCACTCTTTGTTAGCACTAAAAGCGTCACTCTTTGTTAGCGCTATCTCTTATATGGTTGCACATCCTTTATCGCTGACATGCTTTCTTCCATTTGTTTTAGGCATCCCAGAAACTCTTTCATCTCACATTACTGCACCGCACACCTATATATTTGTACCACTCTTTATATGAAATACTATTTCCTTGACTTCTCTGTCTTTGGGCAAGTGTACATTGGTTGAGGTTTTAAGTGTACTTTCCCATTCTGTAATTTCCCAATTAATCTTACCTGAAGAAGAACGTTGCTGCCATTTCTGTTTGTTCAACAGTAATGATTCAAAGTAACATTTTTTTTTTATTTTCTTTGTACTTTTGTGACTGTGGAGTTAATATATTTAAGCAAAATGGGTGTAGTTGAGTTTACTTCCCTGCAGAAATTATATATTTCATTGTTTTTTTTTTTAAATCTGTTCAAACTGCATCTAGTTGGTTGTGTCTGGTTATGACTTCATTTAGAGGTCAGTTAATGAGTCATAGTAGATCCAATTTCTTTAAGTTAGCCTTGACGCCTTCCACTTCCAGCTGCCATGCATACCTCATTCTCTAACTTCTGTCCCTGCCTCTCTACTTCAGCCCTTCCCCTTGACTGTCTGACATCATGATATGATCTATCTATACTAGAGTCGCCATTTCTCATTTCCCAATGTATCCATGTTAAGCTGTTGAAGTCTCTTCCCACTGCCAACTCTTTTGCTCCACAAACACTGTTTGGGTAACACTGTAGTGCACATTTTCTGGAAGTCTAATGGTGCTTTAGCTCTCACCCAACTGAAACAGATCACAGCACTCCAAAAGTAGCCCTATTAAAGGCATTCTGAAAAATGTCTTTAGGGTCTTTGGAATGCAGACCCTTACGCCAGCACCATTCAGACCTTTTCTGTTGCTCTTTCACATAACAGTGCATAATTCATCCTAAAGGTGATTATAGCAAACAGATGACTTCCCGGTTTTTCCTCTCTGTGGCTGCTTCTGTGAGCATTGATGTTGTACTTTTTTTGCAACCAATCTCAGCTGATGTATGTTTACTCTCACATCCTTTAAGCTGTGCCAAATCACCAAAGACTGACCCCACTATCCATTAGTACAGTACTGGTTCTGCTATTGTTGGTTGAACTTCCACTCTGACCCTAGTGCAATACTTGACATAAATATTGTAAGCAAGACCAATCCCAACATGTAACCACAGGGCACACCACTTCTTAGTGGCTTTTCATCAATTTAACCACAGCTTCTGCCCTCTGTTTGCACCCAAGCAGCCAATTTTCTGTCCATCTTAAACTTTATTATTCAAGCTCTTATCTCTCTGTGCATCATTCTGCATACCTGTTAGTTTATTATTCCCTCTCTTGTAATCTGTCTGACTGCGCATCATTCTATGTACCTGTTAGTTTATTATTCTCTCTCTTGTTGTCTGTCTGTCTGTGTATCATTCTGCATACCTGTTAGTTTATTATTCCCTCTCTTGTTATCTGTCTGACTGTGAATCATTCTGCGTACCTGTTAGTTTATTATTCTCTCGCTTGTTGTCTGTCTGACTATGTATCATTCTGCGAACCTGTTAGTTTATTATTCCCTCTCTTGTTATCTGTCTGACTGTACATCATTCTGCGTATCTGTTAGTCTATTATTCTCTCTCTTGTTGTCTGTTAGACTGTGCATCATCCTGCGTACCTGTTAGTTTATTTCTTCTCTTGTTATCTGTCTGACTGTGTATCATTCTGCATACCTGTTAGTTTATTATTCCCTCTCTTGTTGTCTGTCTGACTGTGCATCATTCTGTGTACCTGTTAGTTTATTATTCTCTCTCTTGTTGTCTGTCTGACTGTGAATCATTCTGCGTACCTGTTAGTTTATTATTCTCTCGCTTGTTGTCTGTCTGACTATGTATCATTCTGCGAACCTGTTAGTTTATTATTCCCTCTCTTGTTGTCTGTCTGACTGTGCATCATTCTGCATACCTGTTAGTTTATTATTCCCTCTTATCTGTCTGACTGTATATCTTTCTGCGTACCTGTTAGTTTATTATTCCCTCTCTTGTTATCTATCTGACTGTGCATCATTCTGCGTACCTGTTAGTTTATTATTCCCTCTCTTGTTATCTGTCTGACTGTGAATCATTCTGTGTACCTGTTAGTTTATTATTCTCTCGCTTGTTGTCTGTCTGACTATGTATCATTCTGCGAACCTGTTAGTTTATTATTCCCTCTCTTGCTGTCTATCATTCTGCGCACCTGTGAGTTTATTATTCCCTCTCTTGTTATCTGTCTGACTGCATCATTCTGCATATCTGTTAGTTTATTATTCCCTCTCTTGTTATGGCTGATTGTGTATCATTCTGTGTACCTGTTAGTTTATTATTCCTTCTCTTGTTATGTCTGACTGTCTATCATTTTGCGAACCTGTTAGTTTATTATTCCCTCTCTTGTTATCTGTCTGACTGTGTATCATTCTGCGTCCTGTTAGTTTATTATTCCCTCTTTTATTTGTCTGACTGTGTATCATTCACCAAGTTCGCAGACGACTGCAAACTGGGCGCCATAATCAACTCTCCAGCTGACACAAACATCCTTCAAAAAGGTCTCACAGAGACAGATAACTGGTGCCAGCACCATGGTTTAAAGCTAAATGCCAAAAAATGTATAGTCATACCCTTTGGCAAAAACAATGTGCCCACAAATTACCACATAGGCGGAAACCCTTTAAGTACAGAGAAAGTATTAGGGACCTGGGGACCCAAGTTGATAGCAATCTCTCCTTTGAAAACCACATTGCCAAAGTGGTTAGAAAGACCTTCTACATAGCCCACCTCATCACGAAGGGTTTCACATCTAGATCAAGAGAGGTCATCGTGCCCCTTTATTCATCCCTCATCAGGCCCATCATAGAATACAATGCCCCTTTTGGGATGTACCCACCCGACACCTGCAGCAATTAGAAAGACCCCAAAAGTATCTCAGCAAGAGGATCAAGGGTCTCAAACAGATGCCATATGCTGCTCGGTTAAAAAAACTCCAGCTCCACTCAGTTGCATACCGCCTACTTCGAGGCGATCTATGCCTGACATACAAAGCTATGTCAAATCCAGAATTAATGGACATGTTCCACCACAGTAAATCTAAATCCCTTAGAGCCACACGCTAGAGGGACTTGAACCTCAGCACAGAAATAAATAGAACTTGCTGGAGGGACAGGTTCATAACCCAGGGCTCTTCGCTCTGGAATAGAATTCCAGTTCATGTGAGGCAGAGCACCTCACTGAATCTCTTCAAGAAGAATCTCGATAGGTGGATGGGGGATCGTAGGTTTGTCCAGGGGATTACTCCCGTGTCACTATTAGACAGAGGCACAGTAAACTAAACCTTAAAAAGGGCACAGTATACTCAAATCATAAGTAGTTGCCATACAGAATCGGGCTAGGCTTATAATTGCCTCAGGACATATAGCCTAGTATGAACCTATGAACCTATGAACCTATACCTGTTAGTTTACTATTCCCTCTCTTGTTATCTGTCTGACTCTGTAATATTCTGCGTACCTGTTAGTTCATTATTCCCTCTCTTGTTATGTCTGACTGTGTATCATTCTGCACACCTGTTAGTTTATTATTCCTTCTCTTGTTATCTGTCTGACTGTGTATCATTCTGCGCACCTGTTAGTTTATTATTCCCTCTCTTGTTATCTGTCTGACTGTGTATCATTCTGCAAACCTGTAAGTTTATTGTTCCCTCTCTTGTTATCTGTTTGACTGTGTATACTTCTGCACACCTATTAGTTTATTATTCCCTCTCTTATCTGTCTGACTGTGCATCTTTCTGCATACGTGTTAGTTTATTATTCCCTCTCATGTTATCTGTCTGACTGTGTATCATTCTGTGAACCTGTTAGCTTATTATTCCTTCTCTTGTTATCTGTCTGAGTATCATTCTGCGTACCTGTTAGTTTATTATTCCCTCGTTTATCTGTCTGACTGTGCATCATTCTGCGTACCTATTAGTTTATTATTCCCACTCTTATCTGTCTGACTGTGTATTATTCCTGCGTACCTGTTAGTTTATTATTCCCTCTCTTGTTATGTCTGACTGTGCATCATTCTGCATGCCTGATAGTTTATTATTCCCTCTCTTGTTATCTGTCTAATAGTTTATGATTCTACGTACCTGTTAGTTTATTATTCTCTCTCTTGTTATCTGTCTGACTGTGTATCATTCTGCGTACCTGTTAGTTTATTATTCCCTCTCTTGTTATCTGTCTGTGTATCATTCTGCATACCTGTTAGTTTATTATTCCCTCTCTTATCTGTCTGACTGTGCATCATTCTGCGTACCTGTTAATTTATTATTCCCTCTCTTGTGATCTGTCTGACTGTATCATTCTGCGTACCTGTTAGTTTATTATTCCCTCTCTTGTTATCTGTCTGACTGTGTACCATTCTGCGTACCTGTTAGTTTATTATTCCCTCTCTTGTTATGTCTGACTGTGTATCATTCTGCGTACCTGTTAGTTTATTATTCCCTCACTTGTAATCTGTCTGACTGTGTATCATTCTGCGTACCTGTTAGTTTATTATTCCCTCTCTTATCTGTCTGACTGTGCATCATTCTGCGTACCTGTTAGTTTATTATTCCCTCTCTTGTTATCTGTCTGACTGTGCATCATTCTGCATATCTGTTAGTTTATTATTCCCTCTCTTGTTATGGCTGATTGTGTATCATTCTGTGTACCTGTTAGTTTATTATTCCCTCTCTTGTTATGTCTGACTGTCTATCATTTTGCGAACCTGTTAGTTTATTATTCCCTCTCTTGTTATCTGTCTGACTGTGTATCATTCTGCGTCCTGTTAGTTTATTATTCCCTCTTTTATTTGTCTGACTGTGTATCATTCACCAAGTTTGCAGACGACTGCAAACTGGGCGCCATAATCAACTCTCCAGCTGACACAAACATCCTTCAAAAAGGTCTCACAGAGACAGATAACTGGTGCCAGCACCATGGTTTAAAGCTAAATGCCAAAAAATGTATAGTCATACCCTTTGGCAAAAACAATGTGCCCACAAATTACCACATAGGCGGAAACCCTTTAAGTACAGAGAAAGTATTAGGGACCTGGGGACCCAAGTTGATAGCAATCTCTCCTTTGAAAACCACATTGCCAAAGTGGTTAGAAAGACCTTCTACATAGCCCACCTCATCACGAAGGGTTTCACATCTAGATCAAGAGAGGTAATCGTGCCCCTTTATTCATCCCTCATCAGGCCCATCATAGAATAAAATGCCCCTTTTGGGATGTACCACCGACACCTGCAGCAATTAGAAAGACCCCAAAAGTATCTCAGCAAGAGGATCAAGGGTCTCAAACAGATGCCATATGCTGCTCGGTTAAAAAAACTCCAGCTCCACTCAGTTGCATACTGCCTACTTCGAGGCGATCTATGCCTGACATACAAAGCTATGTCAAATCCAGAATTAATGGACATGTTCCACCTCAGTAAATCTAAATCCCTTAAAGCCACACGCTAGAGGGACTTGAACCTCAGCACAGAAATAAATAGAACTTGCTGGAGGGACAGGTTCATAACCCAGGGGCTCCCTTCGCTCTGGAATAGAATTCCAGTTCATGTGAGGCAGAGCACCTCACTGAATCTCTTCAAGAAGAATCTCGATAGGTGGATGGGGGATCATAGGTTTGTCCAGGGGATTACTCCCGTGTCACTATTAGACAGAGGCACAGTAAACTAAACCTTCAAAAGGGCACAGTATACTCAAATCAAGGGGTGGCGTAAGCCATACAGAATCGGGCTAGGCTTATAATTGCCTCAGGACATATAGCCTAGTATGAACCTATGAACCTATGAACCTATACCTGTTAGTTTACTATTCCTTCTCTTGTTATCTGTCTGACTGTGTATCATTCTGCGCACCTGTTAGTTTATTATTCCCTCTCTTGTTATCTGTCTGACTGTGTATCATTCTGCGAACCTGTTAGTTTATTATTCCCTCTCTTGTTATCTGTCTGACTGTGTATCATTCTGCGAACCTGTTAGTTTATTATTCCCTCTCTTGTTATGTCTGACTGTGTATCATTCTGCGAACCTGTTAGTTTATTATTCCCTCTCTTGTTATCTGTCTGACTGTGTATCATTCTGCGTACCTGTTAGTTTATTATTCCCTCTCTTGTTATTTGTCTGACTGTGTATCATTCTGCGAACCTGTTAGTTTATTATTCCCTCTCTTGTTATCTGTCTGACTGTGTATCATTCTGCGTACCTGTTAGTTTATTATTCCCTCTCTTGTTATCTGTCTGACTGTGTATGATTCTATGTACCTGTTAGTTTATTGTTCCCTCTCTTGTTATCTGTTTGACTGTTTATACTTCTGCGCACCTGTTAGTTTATTATTCCCTCTCTTGTTATCTGTCTGACTGTGTATCATTCTGCGTACCTGTTAGTTTATTATTCCCTCTCATGTCATCTGTCTGACTGTGTATCATTCTGCGTACCTGTTAGTTTATTATTCCCTCTCTTGTTATCTGTCTGACTGTGTATCATTTTGCATACCTGTTAGTTTATTATTCCCTCTCATGTCATCTGTCTAACTGTGTATCATTTTGCGTACCTGTTAGTTTATTGTTCCCTCTCTTGTTATCTGTTTGACTGTGTATACTTCTGCACACCTGTTAGTTTATTATTCCCTCTCTTATCTGTCTGACTGCGCATCTTTCTGCATACGTGTTAGTTTATTATTCCCTGTCATGTTATCTGTCTGACTGTGTATCATTCTGTGAACCTGTTAGTTTATTATTCCTTCTCTTGTTATCTGTCTGACGGTGTATCATTCTACGTACCTGTTAGTTTATTATTCCTTCTCTTGTTATCTGTCTGAGTATCATTCTGCATACCTGTTAGTTTATTATTCCCTCTTTTATCTGTCTGACTGTGTATCATTCTGCGTACCTGTTAGTTTATTATTCCCACTCTTATCTGTCTGACTGTGAATTATCCCTGCGTACCTGTTAGTTTATTATTCCCTCTCTTGTTATGTCTGACTGTGTATCATTCTGCATGCCTGATAGTTTATTATTCCCTCTCTTGTTATCTGTCTGATAGTTTATGATTCTACGTACCTGTTAGTTTATTATTCCCTCTCTTGTTATCTGTCTGACTGTGTATCATTCTGCGTACCTGTGAGTTTATTATTCTCTCTCTTGTTATCTGTCTGTGTATCATTCTGCATATCTGTTAGTTTATTATTCCCTCTCTTGTTATCTGTCTGACTGTGCATCATTCTGCGTACCTGTTAATTTATTATTCCCTCACTTGTTATCTGTCTGACTGTGTACCATTCTGCGTACCTGTTAGTTTATTATTCCCTCTCTTGTTATGTCTGACTGTGTATCATTCTGTGCACCTGTTAGTTTATTATTCGCTCACTTGTTATCTGTCTGACTGTGTATCATTCTGCGTACCTGTTAGTTTATTATTCCCTCTCTTGTTATCTGTCTGACTGAGCATCATTCTGCATATCTGTTAGTTTATTATTCCTTCTCTTGTTATGGCTGACTGTGTAACATTCTGTGTACCTGTTAGTTTATTATCCCCTCTCTTATTATGTCTGACTGTCTATCATTTTGCGAACCTGTTAGTTTATTATTCCCTCTCTTGTTATCTGTCTGACTCTGTATCATTCTATGTACCTGTTAGTTTATTATTCCCTCTCTTGTTATGTTTGACTGTACATCATTCTGTGTACCTGTTAGTTTATTATTCCCTCTCTTGTTATCTGTCTGACTGTACATCATTCTGTGTACCTGTTAGTTTATTATTCCCTCTCTTGTTATCTGTCTGACGGTGTATTATTCTACGTACCTGTTAGTTTATTATTCCCTCTCTTGTTATCTGTCTGACTGTGTATCATTCTGCGTACCTGTTAGTTTATTATTCCCTCTCTTGTTATCTGTCTGACTGTGTATCATTCTGCATACCTGTTAGTTTATTATTCCCTCTCTTGTTATCTGTCTGACTGTGTATCATTCTGCGTACCTGTTAGTTTATTATTCCCTCTCTTGTTATCTGTCTGACTGTGCAACATTCTGCGTACCTGTTAGTTTATTATTCCTTCTCTTATCTGTCTGACTGTGTATCATTCTGCGCACCTGTTAGTTTATTATTCCCTCTCTTGTTATCTGTCTGACTGTACATCATTCTGCGTACCTGTTAGTTTATTATTCCCTCTCTTGTTATCTGTCTGACGGTGTATGATTCTATGTACCTGTTAGTTTATTATTCCTTCTCTTGTTATGTTTGACTGTGTATCATTCTGCGTACCTGTTAGTTTATTATTCCCTCTCTTGTTATCTGTCTGACTGTGCATCATTCTGTGTACCTGTTAGTTTATTATTCCCCTCTCTTGTTATCTGTCTGACTCTGTATCATTCTACATACCTGTTAGTTTATTATTCCCTCTCTTGTTATGTTTGACTGTGTATTATTCTGCGTACCTATTAGTTTATTATTCCCTCTCTTGTTATCTGTCTGACTGTACATCATTCTGTGTACCTGTTAGTTTATTATTCCCTCTCGTTATCTGTCTGACGGTGTATGATTCTATGTACCTGTTAGTTTATTATTCCCTCTCTTGTTATCTGTCTGACTGTGTATCATTCTGCGTACCTGTTAGTTTATTATTCCCTCTCTTGTTATCTGTCTGACTGTGCATCATTCTGCGTACCTGTTAGTTTATTATTCCCTCTCTTGTTATCTGTCTGTGTATCATTCTGCGTACCTGTTAGTTTATTATTCCCTCTCTTGTTATGTCTGACTGTGCATCATTCTGCGTACCTGTTAATTTATTATTCCCTCTCTTGTTATCTGTCTGTGTATCATTTTGCGAACATGTTAGTTTATTATTCCATCTCTTATCTGTCTGACTGTGCATCATTCTGCGTACCTGTTAATTTATTATTCCCTCTCTTGTGATCTGTCTGACTGTGTATCATTCTGTGTACCTGTTAGTTTATTATTCCCTCTCTTGTTATCTGTCTGACTGTGTACCATTCTGCGTACCTGTTAGTTTATTATTCCCTCTCTTGTTATGTCTGACTGTGTATCATTCTGTGTACTTGTTAGTTTATTATTCCCTCACTTGTAATCTGTCTGACTGTGTATCATTCTGTGCACCTGTTAGTTTATTATTCCCTCTTGTTATTTGTCTGACTGTGTATCATTCTGCGTACCTGTTAGTTTATTATTCCCTCTCTTGTTATCTGTCTGACTGTGTATCATTCTGCGTACCTGTTAGTTTATTATTCCCTCTCTTGTTATCTGTCTGACTGAGCATCATTCTGCATATCTGTTAGTTTATTATTCCTTCTCTTGTTATGGCTGACTGTGTAACATTCTGTGTACCTGTTAGTTTATTATTCCCTCTCTTGTTATGTCTGACTGTGTATCATTCTGTGCACCTGTTAGTTTATTATTCGCTCACTTGTTATCTGTCTGACTGTGTATCATTCTGCGTACCTGTTACTTTATTATCCCCTCTCTTATTATTTGTCTGACTGTGTATCATTCTGCATCCTGTTAGTTTATTATTCCCTCTTTTATTTGTCTGACTTTGTATCATTCTGCATACCTGTTAGTTTATTATTCCCTCTCTTGTTATGTCTGACTGTGTATCATTCTGCGCACCTGTTAGTTTATTATTCCTTCTCTTGTTATCTGTCTGACTGTGTATCATTCTGCGCACCTGTTAGTTTATTATTCCCTCTCTTGTTATCTGTCTGACTGTGTATCATTCTGCGAACCTGTTAGTTTATTATTCCCTCTCTTGTTATCTGTCTGACTGTGTATCATTCTACGTACCTGTTAGTTTATTATTCCCTCTTGTTATTTGTCTGACTGTGTATCATTCTGCGAACCTGTTAGTTTATTATTCCCTCTCTTGTTATCTGTCTGACTGTGTATCATTCTGCATACCTGTTAGTTTATTATTCCCTCTCTTGTTATCTGTCTGACGGTTTTTGATTCTACGTACCTGTTAGTTTATTATTCCCTCTCTTGTTATCTGTCTGACTGTGTATCATTCTGTGCACCTGTTAGTTTATTGTTCCCTCTCTTGTTATCTGTTTGACTGTGTATACTTCTGCGCACCTGTTAGTTTATTATTCCCTCTCTTGTTATCTGTCTGTGTATCATTTTGCGAACATGTTAGTTTATTATTCCATCTCTTATCTGTCTGACTGTGCATCATTCTGCGTACCTGTTAATTTATTATTCCCTCTCTTGTTATCTGTCTGACTGTGTATCATTCTGTGCACCTGTTAGTTTATTGTTCCCTCTCTTGTTATCTGCTTGACTGTGTATACTTTTGCACACCTGTTAGTTTATTATTCCCTCACTTATCTGTCTGACTGTGCATCTTTCTTCATACGTGTTAGTTTATTATTCCCTCTCATGTTATCTGTCTGACTGTGTATCTTTCTGTGAACCTGTTAGTTTATTATTCCTTCTCTTGTTTTCTGTCTGACGGTGTATCATTCTACATACCTGTTAGTTTATTATTCCTTATCTTGTTATCTGTCTGAGTATCATTCTGCATACCTGTTAGTTTATTATTCCCTCTCTTATCTGTCTGACTGTGCATCTTTCTGCATACGTGTTAGTTTATTATTCCCTCCATTGTTATGTCTGACTGTGTATCATTCTGCGTACCTGTTAGTTTATTATTCCCTCTCATGTCATCTGTCTAACTGTGTATCATTTTGCGTACCTGTTAGTTTATTGTTCCCTCTCTTGTTATCTGTTTGACTGTGTATACTTCTGCACACCTGTTAGTTTATTATTCCCTCTCTTATCTGTCTGACTGTGCATCTTTCTGCATACGTGTTAGTTTATTATTCCCTCTCATGTTATCTGTCTGACTGTGCATCATTATGCGTACCTGTTAGTTTATTATTCCCTCTCTTGTTATCTGTCTGACGGTGTATGATTCTATGTACCTGTTAGTTTATTATTCCCTCTCTTGTTATGTTTGACTGCGTATCATTCTGCATACCTATTAGTTTATTATTCCCTCTCTTGTTATCTGTTTGACTGTGTATCATTCTGCATACCTGTTAGTTTATTATTCCCTCTCTTGTTATCTGTCTGACTGTACATCATTCTGTGTACCTGTTAGTTTATTATTCTCTCTCTTGTTATCTGTCTGACGGTGTATGATTCTACGTACCTGTTAGTTTATTATTCCCTCTCTTGTTATCTGTCTGACTCTGTATCATTCTACGTACCTGTTAGTTTATTATTCCCTCTCTTGTTATCTGTCTGACTGTACATCATTCTGTGTACCTGTTAGTTTATTATTCCCTCTCTTGTTATCTGTCTGACTGTGTATCATTCTACGTACCTGTTAGTTTATTATTCCCTCTCTTGTTATCTGTCTGACTCTGTTTCATTCTACGTACCTGTTAGTTTATTATTCCCTCACTTGTGATCTGTCTGACTGTGTATCATTCTGCGTACCTGTTAGTTTATTATTCCCTCTCTTGTTATCTGTCTGACTGTACATCATTCTGTGTACCTGTTAGTTTATTATTCCCTCTCTTGTTATCTGTCTGACTGTGTATCATTCTGCGTACCTGTTAGTTTATTATTCCCTCTCTTGTTATGTCTGACTGTGTATCATTCTGTGCACCTGTTAGTTTATTATTCCCTCTCTTGTTATCTGTCTGACTGTGCATCATTCTGCGTACCTGTTAGTTTATTATTCCCTCTCTTGTTATCTGTCTGACTGTGTATCATTCTGCGTACCTGTTAGTTTATTATTCCCTCTCTTGTTATCTGTCTGTGTATCATTCCGCATATCTGTTAGTTTATTATTCCCTCTCTTATCTGTCTGACTGTGCATCATTCTGCGTACCTGTTAATTTATTATTCCCTCTCTTGTGATCTGTCTGACTGTGTATCATTCTGCGTACCTGTTAGTTTATTATTCCCTCTCTTGTTATCTGTCTGACTGTGTACCATTCTGCGTACCTGTTAGTTTATTATTCCCTCTCTTGTTATGTCTGACTGTATCATTCTGCGTACCTGTTAGTTTATTATTCCCTCTCTTGTTATGTTTGACTGTGTATCATTCTGTGTACCTGTTAGTTTATTATTCTCTCTCTTGTTATGTCTGACTGTCTATCATTATGCATACCTGTTAGTTTATTATTTGTCTGACTGTGTATCATTCTGCATCCTGTTAGTTTATTATTCCCTCTTTTATTTGTCTGACTTTGTATCATTCTGCATACCTGTTAGTTTATTATTCCTTCTCTTGTTATCTGTCTGACTGTGTAATATTCTGCGTACCTGTTAGTTCATTATTCCCTCTCTTGTTATGTCTGACTGTGTATCATTCTGCGCACCTGTTAGTTTATTATTCCCTCTCTTGTTATCTGTCTGACTGTGTATCATTCTGCGCACCTGTTAGTTTATTATTCCTTCTCTTGTTAGCTGTCTGACTGAGTATCATTCTGCGTACCTATTAGTTTATTATTCCCTCTCTTGTTATCTGTCTGACTGTGTATCATTCTGCGTACCTGTTAGTTTATTATTCCCTCTCTTGTTATCTGTCTGACTGTGTATCATTCTGCGTACCTGTTAGTTTATTATTCCCTCTCTTGTTATGTTTGACTGTGTATCATTCTGTGTACCTGTTAGTTTATTATTCTCTCTCTTGTTATCTGTCTGACTGTGTATCATTCTGCGTACCTGTTAGTTTATTATTCCCTCTCTTGTTATCTGTCTGACTGTACATCATTCTGTGTACCTGTTAGTTTATTATTCCCTCTCTTGTTATCTGTCTGACTGTGTATCATTCTGTGCACCTGTTAGTTTATTATTCCCTCTCTTGTTATCTGTCTGACTGTGTATCATTCTGTGTACCTGTTAGTTTATTATTCCCTCTCTTGTTATCTGTCTGACTGTGCATCATTCTGTGTACCTGTTAGTTTATTATTCCCCTCTCTTGTTATCTGTCTGACTCTGTATCATTCTACATACCTGTTAGTTTATTATTCCCTCTCTTGTTATCTGTCTGACTGTGTATCATTCTGTGTACCTGTTAGTTTATTATTCCCTCTCTTGTTATCTGTCTGACTGTGCATCATTCTGCGTACCTGTTAGTTTATTATTCCCTCTCTTGTTATCTGTCTGACTGTGTATCATTCTGCGTACCTGTTAGTTTATTATTCCCTCTCTTGTTATCTGTCTATGTACCATTCTGCGAACCTGTTAGTTTATTATTCCCTCTCTTGTTATGTCTGAATGTCTATCATTCTGCGTACCTGTTAGTTTATTATTCCCTCTCTTGTTATCTGTCTGACTGTGCATCATTCTGCGTACCTGTTTTCTAGTATCTTGAGTTCCTTCTTTAAATTCAAAGTATTTTGGTTACATGAGCTCTACATTGTAGAATATTTATAAATGTAATATATGATTAGGCTTATAACACAAATCTTCATTGCCAAGAACCCTCAGACATACTTTCTTTTCCAATATTAAATTATCACATATGACATAGGCAGTCTTAAATTTATATAAATAAAAAACAAACAACATTGACACCACTTTAGCAGTGATACTTGATGTGGGAGTGGGTGTTTGATTACAGAATTAGGCAGAGCACATTAGAAATACCCGTATAGACAAATTTAGCTCTGACTTCTCCCTGTGTCCTTCCTGCTTTCCCTTCCGCACTATCAGATCAACAGCTCTCATTATAATCGCCATCGAACAAAGATAAGATGCCTTCTATATAACAAAGAACACTAGCTGTATGGGTCCAGAAAAAAACACACTAGGATGTTTTCTTGTCAGCATAAAACACTGTCTTGCTGACCATATAAACCTTTTTAACCTCAGCCTGTCAACTGGCTGTATTCTCACAGTCAGTAGGACATCAGCAGTAGTGGTCCCTCTACACGAGAAGACCCCAACCACTGGCCCTGGGATCTACAGACCAATCAATCTCACAAGCCTCACATGGAACTTATAAACAAGGATATTGATTGTCTGCAGTCCTTCAACCCTTAACTGATTTGTCTAAATGAAGGGCAAGTCTTACCTACTTATTTATTTTCACTTCTTTAGTAATGCTAGAGAGGCCCTTAAAGAAAAGCAAATCAGTACACACATGACCTACATGGGTTAAAGAAAGGCAAATCAGTACAAACATGACCTACATGGATTTTGCAATGGCCTTTTCTACTATCCCTCATTCTGAAATCATTGCCAAACTAATCCAGGTAAAAGTAAATCCCTGTGTAACACATTAAATCGCAAAGTGGCTAAAAAACCCATTCTATTAGTGCAGCTGATATATGCTTTCCTCAGAAAGAACCATTAGTCATGGCAACTTCCAGTTCCAGAACATTAGTCATGACAGCTTCCATTCCTGGAATCATTAGTCATGGCAGCTTCCAGTTCTGGAACCATTACTCATGACAGCTTCCGTTTCTGGAACCATTAGTCATGGCAACTTCCAGTTCCAGAACATTAGTCATGACAACTTCCACTCTTGGAATCATTAGTCATGGCATCTTCCAGTTCTGGAACCATTAGCTATGGTAGCTTTCAGTTCTGGAACCATTAGTCATCATAGCTTCCAGTTCCGGAACCATTAGCCATGGTAACTAGTTCTGGAACCATTAGTCATGGCAGCTTCCAGTTCTGGAAGCATTACTCTTCAGCCTAGGCTTCACTGATGTAAATGTAGATATTGAGGGCCTCTAGATGACCAGTGCTGCTGAGCACTGCAAACTCAGAGTTGTCATAAATGCCACAAATTACATATTTTCAAGAGGGCCTAACCTGTAAAAATTCATGGTGTCTGGACCATGGACTAAAGCTCAACATAAAATAATGTACCATTGTACTCTTTGGCAAACAAGAACATCCCTGCAGAACATCCCTGCAACAACCTCGTAAATGACATCCCTCAAAAAACTGATAATGTCATTACAAATCTGAGCCTGTTCATGGATAACAAACTCCCCTTTAACCACCTCATACCAGCTGTAGCTAAAAAGTCCTTTTACCTATCACAGGAATATTTTGTGTGTGTGTGTGTGTGTGTGTGTGTGTGTGTGTGTGTGTGTGTGTGTGTGTGTGTGTGTGTGAGTGTGTGTGTGTGTGTGTGTGTGTGTGTGTGTGTGTGTGTGTGTGTGTGTGTTCCCATGTTAGTGTTTGTTAAGGGATATAAGTTTCAATGTTAGGGTTAGAGTAAGGGCTAAGTAAGTTAAAGATTTAGTGTGTGTATCTGTCGCTGTATGCGAAATGTGTGTATGAGTGTTTTGTGTTGTGGCACTGTTAGGGAAAGGATTTTTGGTAAGGCAATTTATGGGGCTGAGTCTATATCAGAATCTCGAAGTGGCATTTCAGCGAACACCTCTTCAACGACATACTGAACAAACACACTAAACCGCGATCATTCAGAATTGCAATTTCTTTCCCTGGGAAAGAAATCGCTTGGCCGTCCATTTTAGTTTGCTGTTTTCTCCACTGTAGTGTGATCTCAAAGTTGGTATATTTAGTTAGGGGGTGTGTGCAGGGTAAAGCCCCCCACATTGGGGGGTGTGGGTGCAAAGCCCCCCACTTTGTTTTGTTTGAAGTGGTATGTTTGTGGTTTCAGGACAAGCGATTTCTTTCTCAGAGAAAGAAATCGCTATTCTGAATGATCGCGGTTTAGTGTATTCATTCAGTATGTGTCGATGAAGAGGTGCTCACTGAAACGCCTCTTCAACATTTGAATATAGACCTGTAGGGCTGAGGTTGGGGGTATCAGCAGGGATGGGCCTAGAGTTAGCATACATGAATAATGTGATACAGGGGGCAAAGCCCCAGACTGTCTTTACTCATGTGGGCTAAACATAATTCTAACCCTACCACTGCCCCAGCCCAACCCTACACATTACCTTACCAATATCCTTTCCATAATGGTACCACTACTCAGACAAATTACATTTGACAGCAGTACTGGCTTTTGGTTGTTGTTTTTTTGCTTTGTAACTGATTGATTAAGAAAGGAGAATGCTTGTTCTCTTTTTGTGGTTAAAGACAATTTCAACATGCAGAAATTGCTGAAGTTAGGGAATATATTCGTCCAGGCTAATGTTTCAATTAAACAAAATATATAGTATTTCATCACCAAGAAATTAACAGGTATGAGTATCCTATGCAACATAGAAAGTGTAAGAGCTCAGTCAGTTTTTCTGTCTCTTCTAGCCTTTGCCATGGCAATCTCTACTTGTCCTTGAGGATGACAAATGACTTCAAGCTGCTTAACTTTCTGCATCTTCATAAAACTGCAAACACTACAAATAGCTATTCTGTTGAACAAGACTGTAGCTAGAGTAGAGCAAACGGGGCAGCCAATCTAACCACAAAGTGTTATGGGGGAATGGCAGGCAGATGTCTATTGATTACTGTAATTTAGAGATGAATGATGGTATCTCAGTATTGCATTTGTGGTATAAATGAAGAGCTTTAATGCTCCATGTGGGGCATAAACCATCGTAGTTGCTTGTTACAAATGTAGCAAGCAGTTTGCTACAGTTTAAAAGCTATTTATGTGTTTTTTTTTTTCTCTACCACGTAAAGTCGAAGGGGCTGCTGGATAAGGAGACAGTATCAGATGCCAGAAGCACTAGGTACACTGCTGCTAACAACCTAAATCTACACTGCACTATAAATGGGGCTTGCTAGCTAGAGTTATACCTCTTCCAAGGGGCTCCCACCTCTCATTTAAGCTCCTGTTCCATATCAACCAAAGCAAAACAGTCTCTTTTTCAGTTATCATTTAGATAATAGGATAGGTAACCATAAAATCACCCTAGGTCCGTAACCACAGTCCCTTATAGACAGAAGTAGTAGATAATCTGCAACAGCCAGATGCCAAATGATATTGCTAAGGATTGTCACTGTGCCTGTGTCACAAGTGATGATTCAATAAACGTGTTTAAAAAAACAACCTATAATGAGGGAAGGATTGAAGTAAAATCAGAATCTGTCTCCCTTGAAATGGAAGGTGGGTATGGAGTTTATACTAACCCTGTCAGTTCACTGGCTATAGCAGGAAGTCCAAGGGGTATTATGTGGAAATGTATGACCAGTCCACTGTTGAGGAGCTGAAGTGCAGGAAAACACATTGTTACTGACCCTAGAAGATGGACTACATAGTAAGTTTTTATTTCCCTCATCCAGTCTGAAGGTCTTAAACTATGTATAGGAGTGAAAGTACATCTCCATAAATGCCTGGTCCAGATATCTCAAGCCTTAATAGAGGACACTGTAACTTCCAGGCATGAAGGTAAATGCAGAGGATTCCTTGCTGTCTCTACTGACAGTAGTGAAACTACAAAAGGAAGATTGTTTATTTATTTATTTATTTACATTTGTTTACTGGGAAAGTCCGACTGGGCCAGAAGCCCATTTTCAGCGTAGGCCCAGGGAGAAAAGCTCCACAGAAATACGAGCAATATACAATAATTAGATAGTACAATAGTATACATACAGTAAAATGGAGAATACACATCATCTAGTTAGTCTATACAAAGTAGTATTCAATACAGTTTTCTAGTAGATACAGGTTCAAAAAGAAAAGCACACAAGCATTTCAGTAAAGATCACTGCGAGGAAAAATAAAGTTAGTAATGTGTACATATTAAATAATAGTCATGACCAAATGAGATTTCCTTTATATATATTTATTTTTGAGTAGTAATAAACACTGAGGAGAGGGATAAAGTGAGGTATGGAGTGGGCAGTGTGTTGACAGAGTTACAGATATCTTGTCAGTGAGGTCTGGAAATATATATATATAATGAGGTAAGGAGTGGGCAGTGTGTTGACAGAGTTATAGATATCTTGTCATTCATGTTTGCACAGGAGCAGTGTCAGTTCTTGGATAGATGTTCAAATAGTGGTTGTTTGAAACTGGTATCATACAATAAAATCACAAATAAAATCATACATAAAATCATAAATAAAATCATACAATAATGGTGAGGGCCTACAACCATAAGACCACCAAAGGCACTCTGTATCCATGGATAGGGAGAAGCCTGGTCTATTCTAATATCTAACTTGGATTTTATTTATTATTTATTTATTTACTGACACTTATTTACTGGGAAAGTCCACTGGGCCAAGCTAGCCCATTTGCAGCTGAGGTCTGGGGAGAAGACAGTAATACACAGAATTACAAAAACTTTAGCAAAGTTGCAGAAAAAGAAATATGACTCAGTAAACAAGGGATAAACATAAGAGTAGACATGGTAATAGTACAAAGGTACAATAGCAGCTTAAAAATAATACAATGTATAATACTGTGGTTTATGAATTAAACAGTTATGTACAGAAGGACAAAGGTATTAGATTAGAGGCATTACTTAAGTCAAGCAGTAGAGAAATACGAATGTGTGGTAGAGAGGCGTATAGTTATGAGATAGTAATGGTATGGATGTAAGGAAATAAGTGAGAACAAAACGGGGGGTATGAGGTGGGGAAGTCAAGGCTGAAGGAGAGTGCAAAGATGGAAGAGACATCAGATTAGTAAAGTGCAAATGAAGAGGGAGAGGCGAGAAAAGAGAGAATCAGAATGAGGAATATGTTAGCAGTTTGCTAAGAGTTACAATAAAAAAAACAGGCGTTATGAGGAAAAGCTAGATATAAAACAGTCACAGAAACCAGCACTGAGGTAAACCGTTAGAATCCAAAATACACAACAAAGAATAAATAAATTCGCCTACACCTAAAATAAAATATAACAAGCTCTACTGCCTCATCCCCTTTATGGGAATAGAACTAAGCTTCTCCTAGAAGGAATTAAGGAAGTATGTACAACTGCTGCTAAACCTTTGTATTACTATAGATATTTAAAGCCCTGCTAGGTGTTCAGTACACTCCCTTGCCAGGAAAGCCAGCAGCCAAACCCTTATCAACTCTATACCTCCCATACTTGCCCCTCTTCTAGCTCACTTATTTTATACTAGCCCCTTTCTCTCCTCAACATAATCCAGTTTAGGGATCTGCCCTGGTGGAATCACAGGTGCACTTCAGCATTTGTCCACTAGATGTCACCCTCTCCCCACTATTCTTGACTTCCCACATCTTTTACTTTACTTTCTTGTACTCTGTACAAGTTCTAACTTCCCTATTTTTTCTCTCTCTTTTTTAAACATCATAGGCCACTCCAACCTACTAAATCCTCTGTCCCCTGTACATACCTTCTGCATTCAACATTCCACTGATAGGTTCTCGCTCTTATCCTGCCTTCCTTGGCTCTACCTGCTCCGTTTGCCCTCCGGGCTCACTCCGCTCCCCTACCCTTCCCCCAATTCACACCCGCCCCCAGCACCTCTACATTTATACCTTCATAACCACACCCACTACACCACCTGGCCAATTACTCTCCATAACTCTCTCAACACCCACTCCCTTACTCCACCCATACTAACCATCACTCATCTCACATAGAAAACCCTACCTGGCCAATTAGTCTCCATTGCTCAGCCAACACCCACTCCCTAACCCCACCCATATCAACCATTACTCAATACTACACTCCCCACAATTATCAGAGGCATACCAACTCCTCTGTATATACAACCGTCCTGCTCGTAAAAGTTTACTTAGCAACAACATACCAACTCTTAACAGCCATTTTCTTTTCTTTTTTTAACAGCCATCTTTATAATGTTCCCAAAACCCATATCCTCCTCCACTCTACTACGTCTCCACAATATAGCCTACATTTACTACCTCACCCAGCCCATACATATTAACCACTCACAATCCTTCCACATAACCATACATCTTAACTCACCTCCCTTAAAATCACACACCATAATATCTCCCCATCTTTATCCTATAAAAAAACACCTACTCTTTTCTTATAAACTTATTACCCCTCATAAACATTCTACCACCATAGTAACTAACAAATCCTTCATCAACGTAATAAAGCCCAACCTATACTCTAAGCAGTCCAAATACCTCTCCAACCCAATCCTATATCTAATAACCACTCTATTATCAGGATATATTCACCCCAACCCTGGCCCCTCCACCTCTTCTACTATAGACAAGTCCATACTATTCACCTCTCTAAACTCCCAAAGCATAGTAAACAAAATCCCAAACCTCCATGCCTGGCTTATACATAATAAACCTAACATCCTATCAATCTCTGAAACTTGGTTAAAACCCCACATAAAAGACCATGAAATAACACCACCCAACTATTCAATCATCAGAAAAGATAGATCCCATAAAAAAGGGGGTGGAGTATCTCTCCTATACTCATCCTCCTTGTCAGTCACCCCTTATAACAAACCTATCCCCAACTTCAATAATGCTGAACTACTCCTAGCATTATTTCAAGTTAATAAACACAAGCACATATGTATAGCCTCCCTCTACATCCCCCCTGGAGATAATATTACTACACTCGAGAACATCCTCTTCTGACTCACCATCAACATTAGCAATGAAATAATAATCTTGGGTGACACAGATATCAATTGGTCCTCCATTCAGTCTCCCACAAACCCACTTAATATCAACCTTTATAATTTCTCACAGCTAATAAACTCCATAACCCGCCCCTCAAAAACCCTTTCCAATGGTAGCATTCTAGACTGGATTTTAGTCTCTCACCCTCATTATTTCTCTGATAGTGGTATACTTCCAGACCTCCTTAGTGATCACCTATCCACCTTCACACATCGACTCCCTACACCTTTACAGAGAACACATAATTATATCAATACTCGCAACCAAAAAACTTCAACCCAATAGCTTTCACTGACTCTCTAAAAGTAATTAATTGGAACATTCTAAAAACTCTACCTCTAGATAATGTTGTGGCCTACTTCAACTCAACCTTCTTAAACCTTCTGGACTACCATGCTCCTTTAAGGTCTAAAAGAATAAAACTCAAAACCACCCCCTGGCTAACCAAAAACACACTAACAGCCATGCGACACAGAGATAAAGTCTGGGCACTTTACCAGAAAAATAGGTCTCCCCTCATCTATAATGAATACAAAACACTTAGAAACAAAGTAAAAAAGCTTATTATCACTGATCGACAAAATTACTTCTCCATACTCCAAAATAATAATAAAACAAACCCTCAGAAATTCTGGAAAGGAATCTCTACCCTTATCAATCCCGGCAAAACAGTCAACCCCAGCCCAGACCCCAATGCTCCTGACATAGACTTGGCCACACAATTTAACTCTTTTTTCATTAATTCTATTTCCAAACTAACCTCTTCATTCTCTAAAATCACCACACCCTCCACTTCACCCCCATCCTCCTCTACTAACACTCTTCCCTCCACTCCCTCCACTACTCACACTTCCTCTACATTATCACCACCCTCTAATACCCTCTCTCCCCTTTCCTCACCACCCTCTAATACCCTCTCTTCCCCTTCCTTACCTTTCTCACTAAAATCTATACCTACATCTACCATAAAAAACTCCTCCAGAAACTGAAGCCATGCTCTAATGCCCCAGATAACATTCCTTCATACTTTCTTAGCATAGCTGCAGAAGCCATTGCCCACCCCATTAGTACTCTAATCAACCGTTCTATCCAAGAAAGCATAGTACCCCAAATTTGAAAAAAGGCTTTTATCATACCTTTACATAAAGGTGGCAATAATAACAATACTACTAACTTCCGTCCCATCGCTATCGTGTCTCCCATCTCTAAACTCCTAGAAAAGTGTATCCATCTACAACTCCTACCATATCTCTTAGACAATCACCTGCTAACTCCAACACAGCATGGTTTTAGACCTGGTCATAGAACTATGACAGCCCTCCTCTCCTTCTTAGAAACTATAAATAAAGCCCGGGACTCTGGTCATATTGTTTCTACCCTCCTACTCAACCTCTCTAAGGCCTTTGACACTATCTCTCACAAACTACTTCTAACTAAACTCTCTCAGCTTAACCTATCTCCTTCCTCACTGAACTAGTTCTCTAGTTACTTATCTAATAGATATCAAGTAGTACAATGGAAAAAGGCCACCTCCTCATTCCTTAATACCCCAACTGGAGTTCCCCAAGGTTCCATACTGGGTCCTCTCCTATTTAATATATTCATAAACGACTTCTGCAATTCTATCCCTTTCTCTAATATCATCCAATATGCAGATGATTCAACTATTATCTGTTCTGCCACATCCATCCCAATACTCCAAAAGCTCACACAAGATGCATTCTCAACCACCGAACAATGGATGAAAGAAAACCACCTAGCACTTAATGCCTCTAAAACCAAATTAATGATATTTACTCCCTCTAAACTCACCTCTATCAATACAAACACTTTTTCTATCACTAGCCATAACAACGCATCCTTGGAATTGGTGTGAGAGGCTAAGTTATTTCAGGTTCAAATTGACAGTCAGCTTAAATTCAACTCCCATATTCAACTAAATATCAAAAAAACTCATCAAAAACTAGGCATGCTCTACCGACAAAATCGTTACCTTACACCTTACACTAAAATCACTCTCTCCACCTCATTTCTTATCCCCTCTCTTCTCTGTGGAGCCCCACTCCTAACTAACATACAATCTTCCCTTAAAACAGAACTTTCCTCTTGCTACAACAAAATCGCCAAGTTCGCTACCAGCCATAAGACTTCTACCCACCACTGTTCTTCTCTCCACAAACTAAAATGGCTAGAACTACCCAACCAACTCATCTATTCTCAACTTACTCTTGCACACAAGCTCATTTTCAAACCCTTCCTCTGTCCATCTCTTTCCTCTGCCTTTAAAATGCATCTTCCCAAAAGAGTACTAAGATCTAATAACCAAAACCTAATACAATTGTACAAACCAACTCGTCCCGCAGGTAAAAATCTCCTATCCTATGGTCTAGCACATCTCTGGAACTCCCTACCTCCATCCATTCGTACCACTTTCAACCTCTATATATTCAAAAAATCTCTTCACTCTCATCTACTATCCCAGTGGGAATGCTCCTGCACCCATCCGTCATATCTACTATCCCAGTGGGAATGCTCCTGCACCCATCCATCATATGTTCTATTCCAGTGGGAATGCTCCTGCACCCATCCATCGTATGTACTATCCCAGTGGGATGCTCCTGCACCCATCCATCATATCTACTATCCCAGTGGGAATGCTCCTGCACCCATCCATCATATCTAATTTCCCAGTGGGAATGCTCCTGCACCCATCCATCATAATCTACTATGCCAGTGGGAATGCTCCTGCACCCATCCATCATATCTACTATCCCAGTGGGATGCTCTGCACCCTCCCTATCCCAGTGGGAATGCTCCTGCACCCATCCATCATATGTACTATCCCAGTGGGAATGCTCCTGCACCCATACATCATAATCCGCTATCCCAGTGGGAATGCTCCTGCACCCATCCGTCATATCTACTATCCCAGTGGGAATGCTCCTACACCCATCCGTCATAATCTACTATCCCAATGGGAATGCTCCTGCACCCATCTATCATATCTACTATCCCAGTGGGACTGCTCCTGCACCTATCCATCATATCTACTATCCCAGTGGGAACGCTCCTGCACCCATCCATCATATCTACTATCCCAGTGGGAATGCTCCTGCATCCATCCATCATAATCTACTATCCCAGTGGGAATGCTCCTGCACCCATCCATCATAATCTACTATCCCAGTGGGAATGCTCCTGCACCCATCCATCATATCTACTATCCCAGCGGGATGCTCCTGCACCTCCCTAGCCCAGTGAGAATGTTCCTGCACCCATCCGTCATATCTACTATCCCAGTAGGAATGCTCCTGCACCCATCCGTCATAATCTACTATCCCAGTGGGAATGCTCCTGCACCCATCCATCATATCTACTATCCCAGTGGGAATACTCCTGCACCCATCTTTCATATCTACTATCCCAGTGGGAATGCTCCTTCACCCATCCATTATATCTACTATCCCAGTGGGAATGCTCCTGCACCCATCCATCATATCTACTATCCCAGTGGGAATGCTCCTGCACCCATTCATCATATCTACTATCCCAGTGGGAATGCTCCTGCACCCATCCATCATATCTACTGTCCCAGTGGGAATGCTCCAACACCCATCCGTCATATCTACTATCCCAGTGGGAATGCTCCTGCACCCATCTGTTATATCTACTATCCCAGTGGGAATGCTCCTGCACCCATCCATCATATCTACTATCCCAGTGGGAATGCTCCTGCACCCATCCATCATATCCACTATCCCAGTGGGAATGCTGCTGCACCCATCCATCATATCTACTGTCCCAGTGGGAATGCTCCTGCATCCATCCATCATAATCTACTATCCCAGTGGGAATGCTCCTGCACCCATCCATCATAATCTACTATCCCAGTGGGATGCTCCTGCACCTCCCTAGCCCAGTGGAAATGTTCCTGCACCCATCCATCATATCTACTATCCCAGTGGGAATGCTCTTGCACCCATCCATCATATCTACTATCCCAGTGGGAATGCTGCTGCACCTATCCATCATATCTACTATCCCAGTGGGAATGCTCCTGCACCCATCCGTCATAATCTACTATCCCAGTGGGAATGCTCCTGCACCCATCCATCATATCTACTATCCCAGTGGGAATGCTCCTGCACTCGTCGGTCATAATCTACTATCCCAGTGGGAATGCTCCTGCACCCATCCGTCATATATACTATCCCAGTGGGAATGCTCCTGCACCCATCTTTCATATCTACTATCCAGGTGGGAATGCTCCTGCACCCATCCATCATATCTACTATCCCAGTGGGAATGCCCCTGCACCCATCCATCATATCTACTATCCCAGTGGGAATGCTCCTGCACCCATCCGTCATATCTACTATCCCAGTGGAAATGCTCCTGCGCCCATCTGTCATAATCTACTATCCCAGTGGGAATGCACCTGCACCCAGCAGTCATATCTACTATCCCAGTGGGAATGCTCCTGCACCCATCTGTCATATCTACTATCCCAGTGGGAATGCTCTTGCACTCATCCATCATATCTACTATCCCAACGGGAATGCCCCTGCACCCATCCATCATATCTACTATCCCAGTGGGAATGCTCCTGCACCCATCCATCATATGTTCTATTCCAGTGGGAATGCTCCAGCACCCATCCATCGTATGTACTATCCCAGTGGGATGCTCCTGCACCCATCCATCATATCTACTATCGCAGTGGGAATACTCCTGCACCCATCCATCATATCTACTATCCCAGTGGGATGCTCCTGCACCCTCCCTATCCCAGTGGGAATGCTCCTGCACCCATCCATCATATCTACTTTCCCAGTGGGAATGCTCCTGCACCCATCCATCATAATCTACTATCCCAGTGGGAATGCTCCTGCACCCATCCATCATATCCACTATCGCAGTGGGATGCTCTGCACCCTCCCTATCCCAGTGGGAATGCTCCTGCACCCATCCATCATATCTACTATCCCAGTGGGAATGCTCATGCACCCATATATCATAATCCGCTATCCCAGTGGGAATGCTCCTGCACCCATCCGTCATATCTACTATCCCAGTGGGAATGCTTCTACACCCATCCGTCATAATCTACTATCCCAGTGGGAATGCTCCTGCACCCATCTATCATATCTACTATCCCAGTGGGACTGCTCCTGCACCTATCCATCATATCTACTATCCCAGTGGGAACGCTCCTGCACCCATCCGTCATATCTACTATCCCAGTGGGAATGCTCCTGCATCCATACATCATAATCTACTATCCCAGTGGGAATGCTCCTGCACCCATCCATCATAATCTACTATCCCAGTGGGAATGCTCCTGCACCCATCCATCATATCTACTATCCCAGTGGGATGCTCCTGCACCTCCCTAGCAAAGTGGGAATGTTCCTGCACCCATCCATCATATCTACTATCCCAGTAGGAATGCTCCTGCACCCATCCGTCATAATCTACTATCCCAGTGGGAAAGCTCCTGCACCCATCCATCATATCTACTATCCCAGTGGGAATGCTCCTGCACCCATCTTTCATATCTACTATCCCAGTGGGAATGCTCCTTCACCCATCCATTATATCTACTATCCCAGTGGGAATGCTCCTGCACCCATCCGTCATATCTACTATCCCAGTGGGAATGCTCCTGCACCCATTCATCATATCTACTATCCCAGTGGGAATGCTCCTGCACCCATCCATCGTATCTACTAACCCAGTAGGAATGCTCCTGCACCCATCCATCGTATCTACTATCCCAGTGGGAATGCTCCTGCACCCATCTGTCATATCTACTATCCCAGTGGGAATGCTCCTGCACCCATCCATCATATCTACTATCCCAGTGGGAATGCTCCTGCACCCATCCATCATAATCCGCTCCAGTGGGAATGTTCCTGCACCCATCCGTCATATCTACTATCCCAGTAGGAATGCTCCTGCACCCATCCGTCATAATCTACTATCCCAGTGGGAAAGCTCCTGCACCCATCCATCATATCTACTATCCCAGTGGGAATGCTCCTGCACCCATCTTTCATATCTACTATCCCAGTGGGAATGCTCCTTCACCCATCCATTATATCTACTATCCCAGTGCTAATGCTCCTGCACCCATCCGTCATATCTACTATCCCAGTGGGAATGCTCCTGCACCCATTCATCATATCTACTATCCCAGTGGGAATGCTCCTGCACCCATCCATCATATCTACTGTCCCAGTGGGAATGCTCCAACACCCATCCGTCATATCTACTATCCCAGTGGGAATGCTCCTGCACCCATCTGTCATATCTACTATCCCAGTGGGAATGCTCCTGCACCCATCCATCATATCTACTATCCCAGTGGGAATGCTCCTGCACCCATCCATCATATCCACTATCCCAGTGGGAATGCTGCTGCACCCATCCATCATATCTACTATCCCAGTGGGAATGCTCCTGCATCCATCCATCATAATCTACTATCCCAGTGGGAATGCTCCTGCACCCATCCATCATAATCTACTATCCCAGTGGTATGCTCCTGCACCTCCCTAGCCCAGTGGGAATGTTCCTGCACCCATCCATCATATCTACTATCCCAGTGGGAATGCTCCTGCACCCATCCATCATATCTACTATCCCAGTGGGAATGCTGCTGCACCTATCCATCATATCTACTATCCCAGTGGGAATGCTCCTGCACCCATCCGTCATAATCTACTATCCCAGTGGGAATGCTCCTGCACCCATCCATCATATCTACTATCCCAGTGGGAATGCTCCTGCACCCGTCCGTCATAATCTACTATCCCAGTAGGAATGCTAATGCACCCATCCGTCATATATACTATCCCAGTGGGAATGCTCCTGCACCCATCTTTCATATCTACTATCCCAGTGGGAATGCTCCTGCACCCATCCATCATATCTACTATCCCAGTGGGAATGCTCCTGCACCCATCCATCATATCTACTATCCCAGTGGGAATGCTCCTGCACCCATCCGTCATATCTACTATCCCAGTGGAAATGCTCCTGTGCCCATCTGTCATAATCTACTATCCCAGTGGGAATGCTCCTGCACCCAGCAGTCATATCTACTATCCCAGTGGGAATGCTCCTGCACCCATCTGTCATATCTACTATCCCAGTGGGAATGCTCTTGCACTCATCCATCATATCTACTATCCCAGCGGGAATGCTCCTGCACCCATCCATCATATCTACTATCCCAGTGGGAATGCTCCTGCACCCATCTGTCATAATCTACTATCCCAGTGGGAATGCTCCTGCACCCATTCATCATATCTACTATCCCAGTGGAAATGTTCCTGCACCCATCCATCATAATCTACTATCCCAGTGGGAATGCTCCTGCACCCATCCATCTCATCTACTATCCCAATGGGAATGCTCCTGCACCCATCCGTCATAATCTACTATCCCAGTGGGAATGCTCCTGCACTCATCTGTCATATCTACTATCCCAGTGGGAGTGGTCCTGCATCGATCCTTCACATCTAATATCTCAGTGGGATGCTCCTGCACCCATCCATCATATTTACTATCCCAGTGGGAATGCTCCTGCACCCATTTGTCATATCTACTATCCCAGTGGGAATGCTCCTGCACCCATCCATCATATCTACTATCCCAGTGGGATGCTCCTGCACCCATCCGTCATATCTACTATCCAAGTGGGAATGCTCCTGCACCCATCCTTCACATCTACTATCCCAGTGGGATGCTCCTGCACCCATCTGTCATATTTACTATCACAGTGGGAATGCTCCTGCACCCATCCATCACATCTACTATCCCAGTGGGAATGCTCCTGCACCCATCCGTCATATCTATACTATCCCAGTGAGAATGCTCCTGCACCTATCCATCATAATCTACTATCCCAGTGTGAATGCTCCTGCAGCCATCCATCATATCTACTATCCCAGTGGGATGCTCCTGCACCTCCCTAGCCCAGTGGGAATGTTCCTGCATCCATCCGTCATATCTACTATCCCAGTAGGAATGCTCCTGCACCCATCCGTCATAATCTACTATCCCAGTGGGAATGCTCCTGCACCCATCCATCATATCTACTATCCCAGTGGGAATGCTCCTGCACCCATCTTTCATATCTACTATCCCAGTGGGAATGCTCCTTCACCCATCCATTATATCTACTATCCCAGTGCTAATGCTCCTGCACCCATCTGTCATATCTACTATCCCAGTGGGAATGCTCCTGCACCCATTCATCATATCTACTATCCCAGTGGGAATGCTCCTGCACCCATCCATCATATCTACTGTCCCAGTGGGAATGCTCCAACACCCATCCGTCATATCTACTATCCCAGTGGGAATGCTGCTGCACCCATCCATCATATCTACTATCCCAGTGGGAATGCTCCTGCATACATCCATCATAATCTACTATCCCAGTGGGAATGCTCCTGCACCCATCCATCATAATCTACTATCCCAGTGGGATGCTCCTGCACCTCCCTAGCCCAGTGGGAATGTTCCTGCACCCATCCGTCATATCTACTATCCCAGTGGGAATGCTCCTGCACCCATCCATCATATCTACTATCCCAGTGGGAATGCTGCTGCACCTATCCATCATACCTACTATCCCAGTGGGAATGCTCCTGCACCCATCCATCATAATCTACTATCCCAGTGGGAATGCTCCTGCACCCATCCATCATATCTACTATCCCAGTGGGAATGCTCCTGCACCCGTCCGTCATAATCTACTATCCCAGTGGGAATGCTCCTGCACCCATCCATCATATCTACTATCCCAGTGGGAATGCTCCTGCACCCATCCATCATATCTACTATCCCAGTGGGAATGCTCCTGCACCCATCCGTCATATCTACTATCCCAGTGGAAATGCTCCTGCGCCCATCTGTCATAACCTACTATCCCAGTGGGAATGCTCCTGCACCCAGCAGTCATATCTACTATCCCAGTGGGAATGCTCCTGCACCCATCTGTCATATCTACTATCCCAGTGGGAATGCTCTTGCACTCATCCATCATATCTACTATCCCAGCGGGAATGCTCCTGCACCCATCCATCATATCTACTATCCCAGTGGGAATGCTCCTGCACCCATCCGTCATAATCTACTATCAGAGTGGGAATGCTCCTGCACCCATTCATCATATCTACTATCCCAGTGGGAATGTTCATGCACCCATCCATTATAATCTACTATCCCAGTGGGAATGCTCCTGCACCCATCCATCTCATCTACTATCCCAGTGGGAATGCTCCTGCACCCATCCGTCATAATCTACTATCCCAGTGGGAATGCTCCTGCACTCATCTGTCATATCTACTATCCCAGTGGGAGTGGTCCTGCATCGATCCTTCACATCTAATATCCCAGTGGGATGTTCCTGCACCCATCCATCATATCTACTATCCCAGTGGGAATGCTCCTGCACCCATTTGTCTTATCTACTATCCCAGTGGGAATGCTCCTGCACCCATCCATCATATCTACTATCCCAGTGGGATGCTCCTGCACCCATCCGTTATATCTACTATCCAAGTGGGAATACTCCTGCACCCATCCGTCATATCTACTATCCCAGTGGGAATGCTCCTGCACCCATCCTTCACATCTGCTATCCCAGTGGGATGCTCCTGCACCAATCCATCATATCTACTATCCCAGTGGGAATGCTCCTGGACCCATCCATCATATCTACTATCCCAGTGGGATGCTCCTGCACCCATCCGTCATATCTACTATCCCAGTGGGAATGCTCCTGCACCCATCCTTCACATCTACTATCCCAGTGGGATGCTCCTGCACCCATCCGTCATATCTTCTATCCCAGTGGGAATGCTCCTGCACCCATCCGTCATATCTACTATCCCAGTGGGAATGCTCCTGCACCCATCCGTCATATCTACTATCCCAGTGGGAATGCTCCTGCACCCATCCGTCATATCTACTATCCCAGTGGGATGCTCCTGCACCCATCCGTCATATCTACTATCCCAGTGGGAATGCTCCTGCACCCATCCATCACATCTACTATTCCAGTGGGAATGCTCCTGCACCCATCCATCATATCTACTATCCCAGTGGGAATGCTCCTGCACCCATCCTTCATATCTACTATCCCAGTGGGAATGCTCCTGCACCCATCCATTACATCTGCTATCCCAGTGGGAATGCTCCTGCACCCATCCATCACATCTACTATCTCAGTGGGAATGCTCCTGCACCCATCCATCACATCTACTATCCCAGTGGGAATGCTCCTGCACCCATCCATCACATCTACTATCCCAGTGGGAATGCTCCTGCACCCATCCATCACATCTACCATCCCAGTGGGAATGCTCCTGCACCCATCCATCACATCTACTATCCCAGTGGGAATGCTCCTGCACCCATCCATCACATCTACTATCCCAGTGGGAATGCTCCTGCACCCATCCATCATATCTACTATCCCAGTGGGATGCTCCTGCACCCATCCATCATATCTACTATCCCAGTGGGAATGCTCCTGCACCCATCCATCACATCTACTATCCCAGTGGGAATGCTCCTGCACCCATCCATCGCATCTACTATCCCAGTGGGAATGCTCCTGCACCCATCCATCACATCTACTATCCCAGTGGGAATGCTCCTGCACCCATCCATCATATCTACTATCCCAGTGGGAATGCTCCTGCACCCATCCATCACATCTACTATCCCAGTGGGATGCTCCTGCACCCATCCATCATATCTACTATCCCAGTGGGAATGCTCCTGCACCCATCCATCACATCTACTATCCCAGTGGGAATGCTCCTGCACCCATCCATCGCATCTACTATCCCAGTGGGAATGCTCCTGCACCCATCCATCACATCTACTATCCCAGTGGGAATGCTCCTGCACCCATCCATCATATCTACTATCCCAGTGGGAATGCTCCTGCACCCATCCATCACATCTACTATCCCAGTGGGATGCTCCTGCACCCATCCATCATATCTACTATCCCAGTGGGATGCTCCTGCACCCATCCATCACATCTACTATCCCAGTGGGAATGCTCCTGCACCCATCCATCATATCTACTATCCCAGTGGGAATGCTCCTGCACCCTCCCTATCCCAGTGGGAATGCTCCTGCGCCTGTCCATCATAATGTACACTGGCATTTTCTCTTTCCCCCTCCTTTCTGGGAACTTCCTTGGTGCTGCCTCTCCTAACTCATACATTCCCCCCTTGTACTTTAACTTTTTTTTTTTTTAAGCCCCTTTTAATTTTATTTTTTTTAAAAATTTTTA
>NC_056747.1:1307057313-1307099221 GCF_019279795.1 Protopterus annectens
CTTTTTTTGTTTTTTCATTTTTTGGGCACCTGTTAGTTTTTTTTTTTCCTCTCTTGTTATTTTTTTTTGTTTTCGGGTTCATTCTGTCCTGTTTTTAGTTTTTTTTTTAATTCCCTTTTTCTTGTTTTTTCTGTTTTTTTTTTTTCTTTTTTTTTTTTTTTCTTTTTTTTTTACTGTGTATCTTTTTTTTTTTTCCCTGTTAGTTTATTATTCCCTCTCTTGTTATCTGTCTGACTGTGTATCATTCTGCATACCTGTTAGTTTATTATTCCCTCTCTTGTTATCTGTCTGACTGTGTATCATTCTGCATACCTGTTAGTTTATTTTTTCTTTTGTTATCTCACTAACTGTGTATCATTTTGTGTATCTGTTAGTTTACTATTCCCTCTCTTGTTATCTGTCTGACTGTGTATCATTCTGCGTACCTGTTAGTTTATTATTCCCTCTTGTTATCTGTCTGACTGTGTATCATTCTGCATACCTGTTAGTTTATTATTCCCTCTCTTGTTATTTGCCTGACTGTGTATCATTCTCCGAACCTGTTAGTTTATTATTCCCTCTTGTTATTTGTCTGACTGTGTATCATTTTGCATACATGTTAGTTTATTATTCCCTCTCTTGTTATGTCTGACTGTGTATCATTCTGTGTACCTGTTAGCTTATTATTCCATCTCTCTTGTTATCTATCTGACTGTGTATCATTCTACATACCTGTTAGTTTATTATTCCCTCTCTTGTTATCTGTCTGACTGTGTATCATTCTGCGTACCTGTTAGTTTATTATTCCCTCTCTTGTTATCTGTCTGACTGTGTATCATTCTGCATACCTGTTAGTTTATTATTCCCTCTCTTGTTATCTGTCTGACTGTGCATCATTCTGTGTACCTGTTAGTTTATTATTCCCTCTCTTGTTATCTGTCTGACTGTGTATCATTCTGCGCACCTGTTAGTTTATTATTCCCTCTCTTGTTATCTGTCTGACTGTGTATCATTTTGCATACCTGTTAGTTTATTATTCCTTCTCTTGTTATCTGTCTGACTCTGTATCATTCTACATACCTGTTAGTTTATTATTCCCTCTCTTGTTATCTGTCTGACTGTGTATCATTCTGCGTACCTGTTAGTTTATTATTCCCTCTCTTGTTATCTGTCTGACTGTGTATCATTCTGCATACCTGTTAGTTTATTATTCCCTCTCTTGTTATCTGTCTGACGGTGTATTATTCTACGTACCTGTTAGTTTATTATTCCCTCTCTTGTTATCTGTCTGTGTATCATTCTGCGTACCTGTTAGTTTATTATTCCCTCTCTTGTTATCTGTCTGACTGTGTATCATTCTGTGTACCTGTTAGTTTATTATTCCCTCTTGTTATCTGTCTGACTGTGTATCATTCTGCGTACCTGTTAGTTTATTATTCCCTCTCTTGTTATCTGTCTGACTGTGTATCATTCTGCGTACCTGTTAGTTTATTATTCCCTCTCTTGTTATCAGTCTGACTGTACATCATTCTGTGTACCTGTTAGTTTATTATTCCCTCTCTTGTTATGTCTGACTGTGTATCATTCTGTGTACCTGTTAGTTTATTATTCCCTCACTTGTAATCTGTCTGACTCTGTATCATTCTGCGTACCTGTTAGTTTATTATTCCCTCTCTTGTTATGGCTGATTGTGTATCATTCTGTGTACCTGTTAGTTTATTATTCCCTCTCTTGTTATGGCTGATTGTGTATCATTCTATGTACCTGTTAGTTTATTATTCCCTCTCTTGTTATCTGTCAGACTGTGTATCATTCTGCGTACCTGTTAGTTTACTATTCCTTCTCTTGTTATCTGTCTGACTCTGTAATATTCTGCGTACCTTTTAGTTCATTATTCCCGCTCTTGTTATGTCTGACTGAGTATCATTCTGCGCACCTGTTAGTTTATTATTCCTTCTCTTGTTATCTGTCTGACTGTGTATCATTCTGTGCACCTGTTAGTTTATTATTCCCTCTTGTTATTTGTCTGACTGTGTATCATTCTGCGTACCTGTTAGTTTATTATTCCCTCTCTTGTTATCTGTCTGACTCTGTAATATTCTGCGTACCTGTTAGTTTATTATTCCCTCTCTTGTCATCTGTCTGACTGTGTATCATTCTGCGTACCTGTTAGTTTATTATTCCTTCTCTTGTTATGGCTGACTGTGTAACATTCTGTGTACCTGTTAGTTTATTATCCCCTCTCTTATTATCTGTCTGACTGTGTATCATTCTGCGTACCTGTTAGTTCATTATTCCCTCTCTTGTTATGTCTGACTGTGTATCATTCTGCATACCTGATAGTTTATTATTCCCTCTCTTGTTATCTGTCTGACTGTGTATCATTCTGCGAACCTGTTAGTTTATTATTCCCTCTCTTGTTATCTGTCTGGCTGTGTATCATTCTACGTACCTGTTAGTTTATTATTCACTCTTGTTATTTGTCTGACTGTGTATCATTCTGCAAACCTGTTAGTTTATTATTCCCTCTCTTGTTATCTGTATGACTGTGCATCATTCTGTGTACCTGTTAGTTTATTATTCCCTCTCTTGTTATCTGTCTGACTGTGCATCATTCTGCGTACCTGTTAGTTTATTATTCCCTCTCTTGTTATGTCTGACTGTGCATCATTCTGCGTACCTGTTAATTTATTATTCCCTCTCTTGTTATCTGTCTGTGTATCATTTTGCGAACATGTTAGTTTATTATTCCATCTCTTATCTGTCTGACTGTGCATCATTCTGTGTACCTGTTAGTTTATTATTCCCTCTCTTGTTATCTGTCTGACTGTGCATCATTCTGTGTACCTGTTAGTTTATTATTCCCTCTTTTATTTGTCTGACTGTGTATCATTCTGCGTACCTGTTAGTTTATTATTCCCTCTCTTGTTATGTCTGACTGTGTATCATTCTGTGTACTTGTTAGTTTATTATTCCCTCACTTGTAATCTGTCTGACTGTGTATCATTCTGTGCACCTGTTAGTTTATTATTCCCTCTTGTTATTTGTCTGACTGTGTATCATTCTGCGTACCTGTTAGTTTATTATTCCCTCTCTTGTTATCTGTCTGACTGTGTATCATTCTGCGTACCTGTTAGTTTATTATTCCTCTCTTGTTATCTGTCTGACTGTGTATCATTCTGCGTACCTGTTAGTTCATTATTCCCTCTCTTGTTATGTCTGACTGTGTATCATTCTGCGCACCTGTTAGTTTATTACTCCATCTCTTGTTATCTGTCTGACTGTGTATCATTCTGCGAACCTGTTAGTTTATTATTCCCTCTCTTGTTATCTGTCTGACTGTGTATCATTCTGTGTACCTGTTAGTTTATTATTCCCTCTCTTGTTATCTGTCTGACTGTGTATCATTCTGCGAACCTGTTAGTTTATTATTCCCTCTTGTTATCTGTCTGACTGTGTATCATTCTGCGAACCTGTTAGTTTATTATTCCCTCTCTTGTTATTTGTCTGACTGTGTATCATTCTGCGTACCTGTTAGTTTATTATTCCCTCTCTTGTTATTTGTCTGACTGTGTATCATTCTGCGAACCTGTTAGTTTATTATTCCCTCTCTTGTTAGCTGTCTGACTGTGTATCATTCTGCGTACCTGTTAGTTTATTATTCCCTCTCTTGTTATCTGTCTGACTGTGTATCATTCTGCATACCTGTTAGTTTATTATTACCTCTCTTGTTATCTGTCTCTCTGTGTATCTTTCTGCGTACCGGTTAGTTTATTGTTCCCTCTCTTGTTATCTGTTTGACTGTTTATACTTCTGCGCACCTGTTAGTTTATTATTCCTTCTCTTGTTATCTGTCTGACTGTGTATCATTCTGTGCACCTGTTAGTTTATTATTCCCTCTTGTTATTTGTCTGACTGTGTATCATTCTGCGAACCTGTTAGTTTATTATTCCCTCTCTTGTTATCTGTCTGACTGTGTATCATTCTGCGAACCTGTTAGTTTATTATTCCCTCTCTTGTTATCTGTCTGACTGTGTATCATTCTGCGTACCTGTTAGTTTATTATTCCCTCTCTTGTTATCTGTCTGACTGTGTATCATTCTGCATACCTGTTAGTTTATTATTACCTCTCTTGTTATCTGTCTCTCTGTGTATCTTTCTGCGTACCGGTTAGTTTATTGTTCCCTCTCTTGTTATCTGTTTGACTGTTTATACTTCTGCGCACCTGTTAGTTTATTATTCCCTCTCATGTCATCTGTCTAACTGTGTATCATTTTGTGTACTTGTTAGTTTATTATTCCCTCCATTGTTATGTCTGACTGTGTATCATTTTGCGTACCTGTTAGTTTATTGTTCCCTCTCTTGTTATCTGTTTGACTGTGTATACTTCTGCACACCTGTTAGTTTATTATTCCCTCTCTTATCTGTCTGACTGTGCATCTTTCTGCATACATGTTAGTTTATTATTCCCTCTCATGTTATCTGTCTAACTGTGTATCATTCTGTGAACCTGTTAGTTTATTATTCCTTATCTTGTTATCTGTCTGAGTATCATTCTGCATACCTGTTAGTTTATTATTCACTCTTTTATCTGTCTGACTGTGCATCATTCTGCGTACCTGTTAGTTTATTATTCCCACTCTTCTCTGTCTGACTGTGTATTATTCCTGCGTACCTGTTAGTTTATTATTCCCTCTTTTGTTATGTCGGACTGTGTATCATTCTGCATGCCTGATAGTTTATTATTCCCTCTCTTGTTATCTGTCTGATAGATTATGATTCTAAGTACCTGTTAGTTTATTATTCCCTCTCTTTTTATCTGACTGTGTATCATTCTGCGTACCTGTTAATTTATTATTCCCTCTCTTGTTAGCTGTCTGACTGTGTATGATTCTATGTACCTGTTAGTTTATTATTCCCTCTCTTGTTATCTGTCTGACTGTGTATCATTCTACGTACCTATTAGTTTATTATTCCCTCTCTTGTTATCTGTCTGACTGTGTATCATTCTGCGTACCTGTTAGTTTATTATTCCTTCTCTTGTTATCTGTCTGACTGTGTATCATTCTGCGTACCTGTTAGTTTATTATTCCCTCTCTTGTTATCTGTCTGACTGTGTATCATTCTACGTACCTGTTAGTTTATTATTCTCTCTTTTGTTATCTGTCTGACTGTGTATCATTCTGCGTACCTGTTAGTTTATTATTCCCTCTCTTGTTATCTGTCTGACTGTGCATCATTCTGCGTACCTGTTAGTTTATTATTCCCTCTCTTGTTATCTGTCTGACTGTGTATCATTCTGCGTACCTGTTAGTTTATTATTCCCTCTCTTGTTATGTGTCTGACTGTGTATCATTCTGCGTACCTGTTAGTTTATTATTCCCTCTCTTGTTATCTGTCTGACTGTGCATCATTCTGCGAACCTGTTAGTTTATTATTCCCTCTCTTGTTATGTCTGACTGTGTATCATTCTGTGTACCTGTTAGTTTATTATTCCCTCTTGTTATCTGTCTGACTGTGTATCATTCTGCGAACCTGTTAGTTTATTATTCCCTCTCTTGTTAGCTGTCTGACTGTGTATCATTCTCCGAACCTGTTAGTTTATTATTCCATCTCTCTTGTTATCTATCTGACTGTGTATCATTCTACATACCTGTTAGTTTATTATTCCCTCTCTTGTTATGTCTGACTGTGTATCATTCTGCGTACCTGTTAGTTTATTATTCCCTCTCTTGTTATCTGTCTGACTGTGCTTCATTCTGCGTACCTGTTAGTTTATTATTCCCTCTCTTGTTATCTGTCTGACTGTGTATCATTCTGCATACCTGTTAGTTTATTATTCCCTCTCTTGTTATCTGTCTGACTGTGTATCATTCTGCATACCTGTTAGTTTATTATTCCCTCTCTTGTTATCTGTCTGACTGTGTATCATTCTGCATACCTGTTAGTTTATTATTCCCTCTCTTGTTATCTGTCTGACTGTGTATCATTCTGCGCACCTGTTAGTTTATTATTCCTTCTCTTATTAGCTGTCTGACTGAGTATCATTCTGCGTACCTATTAGTTTATTATTCCTACTCTTATCTGTCTGACTGTGTATTATTCCTGCGTACCTGTTAGTTTATTATTCCCTCTCTTGTTATCTGTCTGACTCTGTATCATTCTGCGAACCTGTTAGTTTATTATTCCCTCTCTTGTTATGTCTGACTGTGCATCATTCTGCGTACCTGTTAGTTTATTATTCCCTCTCTTGTTATGTCTGACTGTGCATCATTCTGCGTACCTGTTAGTTTATTATTCCCTCTCTTGTTATGTCTGACTGTGCATCATTCTGCGTACCTGTTAGTTTATTATTCCTTCTCTTGTTATGTCTGACTGTGCATCATTCTGCGTACCTGTTAGTTTATTATTCCCTCTCTTGTTATCTGTCTGACTGTGTATCATTCTACATACCTGTTAGTTTATTATTCCCTCTCTTGTTATGTCTGACTGTGTATCATTCTGCGTACCTGTTAGTTTATTATTCCCTCTCTATCATATATTTATTATATTTATTACATATTTATTATATATATTATATATATATATTTATATTTAACATTCAATTAATTTATTATATATACACAATATTCTTATGTGGGTTTAAACTGCATAGTACACAACACAGCACTTTACACATGCTTAGTGCATTTTAGACATGCTTTTACATGTATTTTTTGCCATTTTTGGTCTATATTTGTACTATACTCTGTTTTTTACATTTAATTCTAGATTATATCTAGTATATTAGACCACTTCATGCATGTATGAGGAGGAAATTTGATCAGGGTTATATCTGCCATTTTCGTTCTTAGACTTTTAGACCTTTATATTATTATCATACCTACATGTTTTAACTAAGAATGTATTATGTAGAACGGAATATGTATTCGATGTCACTATGAATGTTTTATTAAGAATGCAGAATGCACGATGTAGCTGTTGACCCTGCTATTATTATTGTTATTTAACCATTCAACATAATATGTATTAGGCTAATCAATTCAATTAATTCAATTAATTCATTCAATTCATCTATTTTGGCGCCAAAGAGGCTTTATTATGTTTTACGTACGGGGCATTCATGGTTCTGATGAAATCTGTTTGTAGCAGATGAAAGCGCTTAACCATCACTGTCTTGGATATTTGTGTTACGTGTCATTTTGGATTATTAAATCGTTGGGTTGTTAATTTGAGCAGCAGCGTTTTCTTGGCAGCACTGTCATCTTGTTGCTATTCTTGGTTTACCAGTATTTTTCTACGTTCTTTGGTCTTACTCTTGGGATGGCTGAAGTTTCCGAGATAACGCCAGCTCTGTCTGACAAAGATGAGCTTGTTTCTTTAAGGCGGAGGTCACGTCTCTGCAAGCCGGCGTTGGAAACTGTTTGGATATGGTGAGCAAGCTGGCGCTTGCTAACACTAGCAAAGATTGTTTTACGTGCAACAACGGACCGGTTCATTCTGCAGAGGCAAATGACCACATGGTGGACAAACAAGACGTTTTATCTAATTCCAACTGTTATTCGGATATTCCGAATGCCCAACCGCACAATTTGGAATGTATTACATCTGATCGGATGCTTTTAACTCAGTCTCAATGGCTTAACCTAAAGGAGGGAGCCATTGAAGACAACCAGTTAAATATTTCTCTTGAGGCTGACTGCACCTTTGATTTTAGTTTGTTTCATCTTGATGATGAATCTCAAAGAACAGGTACTAGACCCAAAAACAAAAAGAAGGAAGTATGAAACTTATTCAATGGCTGCTATGCGCCACATGACTCAGAAAGGTACTGTAAAGAGTAATTACAATTACAACAATAAAAAAGTTAGATCAAGTCCTAAGGACACTTCAGATGTACAGAATGATAAGAGATGTAGCTCTGTTGACGACGAACATTGCTTTAAACATTCTAACATTGAAAATTTTCTTAACAGAGACGTTGTTTTTAAAATCAATGAATGTGGGTATGACTCACACAGAATTAATACTAAATATGATGAAGGTGGTGTGAAGCAGAAAATTTATATTTTAGGCAAGAAGCTTTTACAGGCAAAAGCATAAAAATTGATAATGCCTATTTAAAACAATGTATCACTTTGGGCATTATACCAAAGGGTTAAGATTTTTAAATTACCTTTAGGTTTTGAATATACGGAGAATATGCATGAATTTAATAATATGTTTGATCAATTTGGTTTAATGTATATGGAAAATTAATTAAATGCAATGAAGAGAAAATGATGCATTTAACAAATGAAATAGATCAACTTAATGAAGAGATTTTACATGACAAATATTTTGAACAATGGTATGATTTATACCACAAACAATTTAGTTCAGTGGAAAATAAGGTGTCCATTATTTTTAACAGGAAGAACAACAAGATTGACAGGGATTTCTTATTATATAAACAACACAGGGCTTACATATGGCCTCAGAAAAAACAAAATACAACACGCTTTTAATAAGAGAGAGGAAAAAGTTGACAGGGACGAAGACACCTGGTTAAATGATGAAGATGAAAATTTTCTAGGGGGGCGATACCACCAAGCACCCAAAATTTACAGAAGGAAGTTTTAGAACATCAATTTACCCCCATGATAGAACCTAATAGTAAGATTTGACTAGTGAATTTCAGTCTACCACTGAGGACCTTACTTTGGGTAAAGGAGTTACACCTGATTGTAATAGTATTAGTGTATTGTCATTTAAGGGTTTGAAGGTATACAACTATACTGACACATCCATATCAGAAGAATTTTGCACCTTATTTTGTAAGGGAATGAAGTTTATACCTAAAGTTCAATATATTCGATACCATCAAAGAAATTAAATTATTTTGTAGGAGAATGAACTTGGCTATACAATACAAGGATACTGACAAGGATGGTACAAATGAGCAACAATTAGGTCATCAGGTTGATTTATTGAAGAGAAAAAGTACTTATGTTCCAGGGTATCACCCCACAGTAGCACAATATGAAAAACTAGTAGCACAAGATATGTATTGGCTTGAAAACCGAATCAAAAGAAATTCATTACCTTCGCCCTTTGGATATCATGACAATTTAACCATGTTAGAAAGGGAATGTTTGAACAAAGTTATAGATAACAAGGACCTTAGGGTCATGAAGCCTGACAAAGGGGGTGGGATTGTGTTGTACAACACTGTAAACTACAATCAAGAAATAATGAATATATTACATCTATCTGGTAATTATGAAGAGGTATCCCTTAACCAGGTGAACATTGGTTACAAACGTATTGATCTCGCCATCGAGGAATTCCTGCTTGATAACAGGATCACTAATGAAACATATGAATTTATCAGGGTGGAATTTCCTAAGATGGCTTCAATTATAGGGATACCCAAAATTCATAAGAACATCAACAAACCCCCTTTCAGACCAATAATCTCAGGTTCCAAGTCAAAAACTTATAATTTAGGGGTTACCATTGACAGATGGACTAAGCATGTGTATAACAATGTTGAACATCTTACTAAAGATTCCTGGAATTTTCTGAGTAAACTGACCCCCATGATTTGGCACCAAGAGTTGACCTTTATAACTATTGATGTTGTTGATCTCTTCTCCTGTATCCCCAGGGAGAAAGGATTAGATTATTTTTTCAACAGCTTAAAGAAATTTTCAGGGCTGAGTTTTGAGAAAATAAATTTGATAGTTGACATGATGGGTTTGGTCCTGGACCATAATTACCTTCAGTTTCAGGGGGAAATGTTCAAACAGAGTAGAGGGGTAGCCATGGGTGCGTCCTGCCCCAGTGTTCCAGTGTTTGGTAATATGGTAATGCTTGAATGGGAATCGCAGTTTATTTTTCCCAGTGAATATTACAGGTATATAGTACATTACACCAGGTACTTGGACGATCTTTTTGTCCTATGGAATGGACCTGTTGAATTGATACAAGAATTTATTGAGTATTTGAATAATACTACTGATTTTTTAAAATTTACATATAACATGAAATCTGAAGGTATTGCTTATTTAGATGCATATGTTTATTCCACTGGTACAGAATTTCAATCCAAGATTTTTGGAAAACAACTTTTTCGAATGATTACTTATTTTATGACAGTTGCCATCCACCATATATTTTTAAAATGTTTTTAAGGGTCAATGTATACGTGCTGCCCGAATGTCATCAAACAGGGAGAATATGGAAAGTGAGTTAAGCACAATATATGAAATGTTTTCCAATAGAGGGTACCCTGATGATTTGATTAAACCGATTAAGGATTATGTTATGAGAGAATGGGGCAATAAGTTCGTACCCTTATTGGGTAAACCCTTTACCACTAAAGTGAAGAACAAAAGTCAAGGAGGTTGCATATGTGTACTTACCTACAGTCCTTATATTGATGTATTGAAAGAGATTTTGTTGAAGCATTGGAATCTCTTCAAAATTTCGGAAGATATTGGTAAAGTTGTAGGACACAAACCAAAATTTGTATACAAAACCTCACAAAATATTAAAAGGATGTTAGAAATGAGAAAGAATCATCCTAGAGAGGCAGCAAGAACCAAACACACTAGAAAATGTGGTGCTTGTAAGCAATGTAAGTTCATTAATGAAACTAAGGTAGTAAAGCTTAAGAACATTACAGCCAATAGTTTATACAGTCAAGGGGGGAATTGTAACACCTCGAGAATAGTGTATATTGCCACCTGTGTAGTATGTGATGCTTATTATATTGGAAAAACGGAGAGGAAACTTAGGACTAGAATATATGAGCATACATACAGGATAAGGAAACAGGATCCTAACAATGCTTTAAGTAGACACATTCTAGATAAGGGCATTGAACATTCCTTTCGTTTTAGCATCATAGATATTATTGACTACACTTCTACAGTAGGCAATTGGAAATGTCATTTAGCTTTATTAGAAAGTAAATGGCAAATACTTGTGACGCTCTACCAAGCCAGGTCTAAATGATCACATTAGTATCAAACCCTTCCTGATTATGGATAGTTGAATTCCATTGCATTTTACATACTTTCTTGTCAGTATTATCAATTTTATTACTTTTATATTACACTTTATACATACACATATAATTGTATATATATTTTTTATTATTTATTTTATATATATATATATATATATATATATATATATATATATATATATCATATATTTATTATATTTATTACATATTTATTATATATATATATTTATATTTAACATTCAATTAATTTATTATATATACAATATTCTTATGTGGGTTTAAACTGCATAGTACACAACACAGCACTTTACACATGCTTAGTGCATTTTGGACATGCTTTTACATGTATTTTTTGCCAGTTTTGGTCTATATTTGTACTATACTCTGTTTTTTACATTTAATTCTAGATTATATCTAGTATATTAGACCACTTCATGCATGTATGAGGAGGAAATTTGATCAGGGTTATATCTGCCGTTTGGTTCTTAGACTTTTAGACCTTTATATTATTATCATACCTACATGTTTTAACTAAGAATGTATTATGTAGAACGGAATATGTATTCGATGTCACTATGAATGTTTTATTAAGAATGCAGAATGCACGATGTAGCTGTTGACACTGCTATTATTATTGTTATTTAACCATTCAACATAATATGTATTAGGCTAATCAATTCAATTAATTCAATTAATTCATTCAATTCATCTATTTTGGTGCCAAAGAAGCTTTATTATGTTTTACGCACGGGGCATTCATGGTTCTGATGAAATCCGTTTGTAGCAGATGAAAGCGCTTAACCATCACTGTCTTGGATATTTGTGTTACGTGTCGTTTTGGATTATTAAATCGTTGGGTTGTTAATTTTGTGAGCAGCGTTTTTCTTGGCAACACTGTCATCTTGTTGCTATTCCCTCTCTTGTTATGTCTGACTGTGTATCATTCTGCGTACCTGTTAGTTTATTATTCCCTCTCTTGTTATGTCTGACTGTGTATCATTCTACGTACCTGTTAGTTTATTATTCCCTCTCTTGTTATGTCTGATTGTGTATCATTCTGCGTACCTGTTAGTTTATTATTCCCTCTCTTGTTATGTCTGACTGTGTATCATTCTACGTACCTGTTAGTTTATTATTCCCTCTCTTGTTATCTGTCTGACTGTGCATCATTCTGCGTACCTGTTAGTTTATTATTCTCTCTTTTGTTATCTGTCTGACTGTGTATCATTCTGCGTACCTGTTAGTTTATTATTCCCTCTCTTGTTATCTGTCTGACTGTGCATCATTCTGCGTACCTGTTAGTTTATTATTCCCTCTCTTGTTATCTGTCTGACTGTGTATCATTCTGCGTACCTGTTAGTTTATTATTCCCTCTCTTGTTATGTGTCTGACTGTGTATCATTCTGCGTACCTGTTAGTTTATTATTCCCTCTCTTGTTATCTGTCTGACTGTGCATCATTCTGCGAACCTGTTAGTTTATTATTCCCTCTCTTGTTATGTCTGACTGTGTATCATTCTGTGTACCTGTTAGTTTATTATTCCCTCTCTTGTTATCTGTCTGACTGTGTATCATTCTGCGAACCTGTTAATTTATTATTCCCTCTCTTGTTAGCTGTCTGACTGTGTATGATTCTACGTACCTGTTAGTTTATTATTCCCCTCTCTTGTTATCTGTCTGACTGTGTATCATTCTACGTACCTGTTAGTTTATTATTCCCTCTCTTGTTATGTTTGACTGTGTATCATTCTGCGTACCTGTTAGTTTATTATTCCCTCTCTTGTTATCTGTCTGACTGTGCTTCATTCTGCGTACCTGTTAGTTTATTATTCCCTCTCTTGTTATCTGTCTGACTGTGTATCATTCTGCATACCTGTTAGTTTATTATTCCCTCTCTTGTTATCTGTCTGACTGTGTATCATTCTGCATACCTGTTAGTTTATTATTCCCTCTCTTGTTATCTGTCTGACTGTGTATCATTCTGCATACCTGTTAGTTTATTATTCCCTCTCTTGTTATCTGTCTGACTGTATATCTTTCTGCATACCTGTTAGTTTATTATTCCCTCTCTTGTTATCTGTCTGACTGTGCATCATTCTGCGTACCTGTTAGTTTATTATTCCCTCTCTTGTTATCTGTCTGACTGTGTATCATTCTGCGTACCTGTTAGTTTATTATTCCCTCTCTTGTTATCTGTCTATGTACCATTCTGCGAACCTGTTAGTTTATTATTCCCTCTCTTGTTATGTCTGACTGTGCATCATTCTGCGTACCTGTTAGTTTATTATTCCCTCTCTTGTTATGTCTGACTGTGCATCATTCTGCGCACCTGTTAGTTTATTATTCCCTCTCTTGTTATGTCTGACTGTGCATCATTCTGCGTACCTGTTAATTTATTATTCCCTCTCTTGTTATCTGTCTGACTGTGTATCATTCTGCTTACTTGTTAGTTTATTATTCCTTCTCTTGTTAGCTGTCTGACTGAGTATCATTCTGCGTACCTATTAGTTTATTATTCCCTCTCTTGTTATGTCTGACTGTGTATTATTCTGCGTACCTGTTAGTTTATTATTCCCTCTCTATCATATATTTATTATATTTATTACATATTTATTATATATATTATATATATATATTTATATTTAACATTCAATTAATTTATTATATATACACAATATTCTTATGTGGGTTTAAACTGCATAGTACACAACACAGCACTTTACACATGCTTAGTGCATTTTAGACATGCTTTTACATGTATTTATTGCCATTTTTGGTCTATATTTGTACTATACTCTGTTTTTTACATTTAATTCTAGATTATATCTAGTATATTAGACCACTTCATGCATGTATGAGGAGGAAATTTGATCAGGGTTATATCTGCCATTTTCGTTCTTAGACTTTTAGACCTTTATATTATTATCATACCTACATGTTTTAACTAAGAATGTATTATGTAGAACGGAATATGTATTCGATGTCACTATGAATGTTTTATTAAGAATGCAGAATGCACGATGTAGCTGTTGACCCTGCTATTATTATTGTTATTTAACCATTCAACATAATATGTATTAGGCTAATCAATTCAATTAATTCAATTAATTCATTCAATTCATCTATTTTGGCGCCAAAGAGGCTTTATTATGTTTTACGTACGGGGCATTCATGGTTCTGATGAAATCTGTTTGTAGCAGATGAAAGCGCTTAACCATCACTGTCTTGGATATTTGTGTTACGTGTCATTTTGGATTATTAAATCGTTGGGTTGTTAATTTTGTGAGCAGCGTTTTTCTTGGCAACACTGTCATCTTGTTGCTATTCTTGGTTTACCAGTATTTTTCTACGTTCTTTGGTCTTACTCTTGGGATGGCTGAAGTTTCCGAGATAACGCCAGCTCTGTCTGACAAAGATGAGCTTGTTTCTTTAAGGGCGGAGGTCACGTCTCTGCAAGCCGACGTTGGGAAACTGTTGGATATGGTGAGCAAGCTGGCGACGCTTGCTAACACTAGCAAAGATTGTTTTACGTGCAACAACGGACCGGTTCATTCTGCAGAGGCAAATGACCACATGGTGGACAAACAAGACGTTTTATCTAATTCCAACTGTTATTCGGATATTCCGAATGCCCAACCACACAATTTGGAATGTATTACATCTGATCGGATGCTTTTAACTCAGTCTCAATGGCTTAACCTAAAGGAGGGAGCCACTGAAGACAACCAGTTAAATATTTCTCTTGAGGCTGACTGCACCTTTGATTTTAGTTTGTTTCATCTTGATGATGAATCTCAAAGAACAGGTACTAGACCCAAAAACAAAAAGAAGGAAGTGGCGAAAACTTATTCAATGGCTGCTATGCGCCACATGACTCAGAAAGGTACTGTAAAGAGTAATTACAATTACAACAATAAAAAAGTTAGATCAAGTCCTAAGGACACTTCAGATGTACAGAATGATAAGAGATGTAGCTCTGTTGACGACGAACATTGCTTTAAACATTCTAACATTGAAAATTTTCTTAACAGAGACGTTGTTTTTAAAATCAATGAATGTGGGTATGACTCACACAGAATTAATACTAAATATGATGAAGGTGGTGTGAAGCAGAAAATTTATATTTTAGGCAAGAAGCTTTTACAGGCAAAAAGCATAAAAATTGATAATGCCTATTTAAAACAATGTATCACTTTGGGCATTATACCAAAAGGGTTAAGATTTTTTAAATTACCTTTAGGTTTTGAATATACGGAGAATATTATGCATGAATTTAATAATATGTTTGATCAATTTGGTTTAATGTATATGGAAAAATTAATTAAATGCAATGAAGAGAAAATGATGCATTTAACAAATGAAATAGATCAACTTAATGAAGAGATTTTACATGACAAATATTTTGAACAATGGTATGATTTATACCACAAACAATTTAGTTCAGTGGAAAATAAGGTGTCCATTATTTTTAACAGGAAGAACAACAAGATTGACAGGGATTTCTTATTATATAAACAACACAGGGCTTACATATGGCCTCAGAAAAAACAAAATACAACACGTTTTAATAAGAGAGAGGAAAAAGTTGACAGGGGACGTAAAGACACCTGGTTAAATGATGAAGATGAAAATTTTCTAGGGGGGCGATACCACCAAGCACCCAAAATTTACAGAAGGAAGTTTTAGAACATCAATTTACCCCCATGATAGAACCTAATAGTAAGACGGCTAGTGAATTTCAGTCTACCACTGAGGACCTTACTTTGGGTAAAGGAGTTACACCTGATTGTAATAGTATTAGTGTATTGTCATTTAAGGGTTTGAAGGTATACAACTATACTGACACATCCATATCAGAAGAATTTTGCACCTTATTTTGTAAGGGAATGAAGTTTATACCTACGGCCAAGTTCAATATATTCGATACCATCAAAGAAATTAAATTATTTTGTAGGAGAATGAACTTGGCTATACAATACAAGGATACTGACAAGGATGGTACAAATGAGCAACAATTAGGTCATCAGGTTGATTTATTGAAGAGAAAAAGTACTTATGTTCCAGGGTATCACCCCACAGTAGCACAATATGAAAAACTAGTAGCACAAGATATGTATTGGCTTGAAAACCGAATCAAAAGAAATTTATTACCTTCGCCCTTTGGATATCATGACAATTTAACCATGTTAGAAAGGGAATGTTTGAACAAAGTTATAGATAACAAGGACCTTAGGGTCATGAAGCCTGACAAAGGGGGTGGGATTGTGTTGTACAACACTGTAAACTACAATCAAGAAATAATGAATATATTACATCTATCTGGTAATTATGAAGAGGTATCCCTTAACCAGGTGAACATTGGTTACAAACGTATTGATCTCGCCATCGAGGAATTCCTGCTTGATAACAGGATCACTAATGAAACATATGAATTTATCAGGGTGGAATTTCCTAAGATGGCTTCAATTATAGGGATACCCAAAATTCATAAGAACATCAACAAACCCCCTTTCAGACCAATAATCTCAGGTTCCAAGTCAAAAACTTATAATTTAGGGGTTACCATTGACAGATGGACTAAGCATGTGTATAACAATGTTGAACATCTTACTAAAGATTCCTGGAATTTTCTGAGTAAACTGACCCCCATGATTTGGCACCAAGAGTTGACCTTTATAACTATTGATGTTGTTGATCTCTTCTCCTGTATCCCCAGGGAGAAAGGATTAGATTATTTTTTCAACAGCTTAAAGAAATTTTCAGGGCTGAGTTTTGAGAAAATAAATTTGATAGTTGACATGATGGGTTTGGTCCTGGACCATAATTACCTTCAGTTTCAGGGGGAAATGTTCAAACAGAGTAGAGGGGTAGCCATGGGTGCGTCCTGCGCCCCAGTGTTTGCAAATATGGTAATGCTTGAATGGGAATCGCAGTTTATTTTTCCCAGTGAATATTACAGGTATATAGTACATTACACCAGGTACTTCGACAATCTTTTTGTCCTATGGAATGGACCTGTTGAATTGATACAAGAATTTATTGAGTATTTGAATAATACTACTGATTTTTTAAAATTTACATATAACATGAAATCTGAAGGTATTGCTTATTTAGATGCATATGTTTATTCCACTGGTACAGAATTTCAATCCAAGATTTTTAGGAAAACAACTTTTTCGAATGATTACTTATTTTATGACAGTTGCCATCCACCATATATTTTTAAAAATGTTTTTAAGGGTCAATGTATACGTGCTGCCCGAATGTCATCAAACAGGGAGAATATGGAAAGTGAGTTAAGCACAATATATGAAATGTTTTCCAATAGAGGGTACCCTGATGATTTGATTAAACCGATTAAGGATTATGTTATGAGAGAATGGGGCAATAAGTTCGTACCCTTACTGGGTAAACCCTTTACCACTAAAGTGAAGAACAAAAGTCAAGGAGGTTGCATATGTGTACTTACCTACAGTCCTTATATTGATGTATTGAAAGAGATTTTGTTGAAGCATTGGAATCTCTTCAAAATTTCGGAAGATATTGGTAAAGTTGTAGGACACAAACCAAAATTTGTATACAAAACCTCACAAAATATTAAAAGGATGTTAGAAATGAGAAAGAATCATCCTAGAGAGGCAGCAAGAACCAAACACACTAGAAAATGTGGTGCTTGTAAGCAATGTAAGTTCATTAATGAAACTAAGGTAGTAAAGCTTAAGAACATTACAGCCAATAGTTTATACAGTCAAGGGGGGAATTGTAACACCTCGAGAATAGTGTATATTGCCACCTGTGTAGTATGTGATGCTTATTATATTGGAAAAACGGAGAGGAAACTTAGGACTAGAATATATGAGCATACATACAGGATAAGGAAACAGGATCCTAACAATGCTTTAAGTAGACACATTCTAGATAAGGGCATTGAACATTCCTTTCGTTTTAGCATCATAGATATTATTGACTACACTTCTACAGTAGGCAATTGGAAATGTCATTTAGCTTTATTAGAAAGTAAATGGCAAATACTTTGTGACGCTACGACCAAGCCAGGTCTAAATGATCACATTAGTATCAAACCCTTCCTGATTATGGATAGTTGAATTCCATTGCATTTTACATACTTTCTTGTCAGTATTATCAATTTTATTACTTTTATATTACACTTTATACATACACATATAATTGTATATATATTTTTTATTATTTATTTTATATATATATATATATATATATATATATATATATATATATATATATATATATATATATCATATATTTATTATATTTATTACATATTTATTATATATATATATTTATATTTAACATTCAATTAATTTATTATATATACACAATATTCTTATGTGGGTTTAAACTGCATAGTACACAACACAGCACTTTACACATGCTTAGTGCATTTTAGACATGCTTTTACATGTATTTTTTGCCATTTTTGGTCTATATTTGTACTATACTCTGCTTTTTACATTTAATTCTAGATTATATCTAGTATATTAGACCACTTCATGCATGTATGAGGAGGAAATTTGATCAGGGTTATATCTGCCGTTTTGGTTCTTAGACTTTTAGACCTTTATATTATTATCATACCTACATGTTTTAACTAAGAATGTATTATGTAGAACGGAATATGTATTCGATGTCACTATGAATGTTTTATTAAGAATGCAGAATGCACGAAGTAGCTGTTGACACTGCTATTATTATTGTTATTTAACCATTCAACATAATATGTATTAGGCTAATCAATTCAATTAATTCAATTAATTCATTCAATTCATCTATTTTGGTGCCAAAGAAGCTTTATTATGTTTTACGTACGGGGCATTCATGGTTCTGATGAAATCTGTTTGTAGCAGATGAAAGCGCTTAACCATCACTGTCTTGGATATTTGTGTTACGTGTCGTTTTGGATTATTAAATCGTTGGGTTGTTAATTTTGTGAGCAGCGTTTTTCTTGGCAACACTGTCATCTTGTTGCTATTCCCTCTCTTGTTATGTCTGACTGTGTATCATTCTGCGTACCTGTTAGTTTATTATTCCCTCTCTTGTTATGTCTGACTGTGTATCATTCTACATACCTGTTAGTTTATTATTCCCTCTCTTGTTATGTCTGACTGTGTATCATTCTGCGTACCTGTTAGTTTATTATTCCCTCTCTTGTTATGTCTGACTGTGTATCATTCTACGTACCTGTTAGTTTATTATTCCCTCTCTTGTTATGACTGACTGTGTATCATTCTACGTACCTGTTAGTTTATTATTCCCTCTCTTGTTATCTGTCTGACTGTGTATCATTCTGCGTACCTGTTAGTTTATTATTCCCTCTCTTGTTATCTGTCTGACTGTGTATCATTCTACGTACCTGTTAGTTTATTATTCCCTCTCTTGTTATGTCTGACTGGGTATCATTCTGCGTACCTGTTAGTTTATTATTCCCTCTCTTGTTATGTCTGACTGTGCATCATTCTACGTACCTGTTAGTTTATTATTCCCTCTCTTGTTATGTCTGACTGTGCATCATTCTACGTACCTGTTAGTTTATTATTCCCTCTCTTGTTATGTCTGACTGTGCATCATTCTACGTACCTGTTACTTCATTATTCCCTCTCTTGTTATCTGTCTGACTGTGTATCATTCTGCGTAGCTGTTAGTTTATTATTCCCTCTCTTGTTATGTCTGACTGGGTATCATTCTGTGTACCTGTTAGTTTATTATTCCCTCTCTTGTTATGTCTGACTGTGCATCATTCTACGTACCTGTTAGTTTATTATTCCCTCTCTTGTTATGTCTGACTGTGCATCATTCTACGTACCTGTTAGTTTATTATTCCCTCTCTTGTTATCTGTCTGACTGTGCATCATTCTACGTACCTGTTAGTTTATTATTCCCTCTCTTGTTATGTCTGACTGTGCATCATTCTATGTACCTGTTAGTTTATTATTCCCTCTCTTGTTATGTCTGACTGTGCATCATTCTACGTACCTGTTACTTCATTATTCCCTCTCTTGTTATCTGTCTGACTGTGTATCATTCTGTGTAGCTGTTAGTTTATTATTCCCTCTCTTGTTATGTCTGACTTTGTATCATTCTGCGTCCTGTTATCTAGTATCTTGAGTTCCTTCTTTAAATTCAAAGTATTTTGGTTACATGAGCTCTACATTGTAGAATATTTATAAATCTAATATATGATTAGGCTTATAACACAAATCTTCATTGCCAAGAACCCTCAGACATACTTTCTTATCCAATATTAAATTATCACGTATGACATAGGCAATCTTAAATTTATATAAATAAAAAACAAACAACATTGACAGCACTTTAGCAGCGGTACTTGATGTGGGAATGGGTGTTTGATTACAGAATTTGGCACCCGTAGATACCCGTACCGACTCTGACTTCTCCTGTTCCCTTTCTGCTTTCCCTTCCGCACTATCAGATCAGCAGCTCTCATTATCATCACCTTCTATATAACGAAGAACACTAGCTGTGTGGGTCCAGAGAAAAACACACTAGGATGTCTTCTTGTCAGCATAAAACACTGTCTTGCTGACCATATAAACCTTTTTAACCTCACCCTGTCAACTGGCTGTATTCTCACAGTCAGTAGGACATCAGCAGTAGTGGTCCCTCTACACGAGAAGACCCCAACCACTGGCCCTGGGATCTACAGACCAATCAATCTCACAAGCCTCACATGGAACTTATAAACAAGGATATTGATTGTCTGCAGTCCTTCAACCCTTAACTGATTTGTCTAAATGAAGGGCAAGTCTTACCTACTTATTTCTTTTCACTTCTTTAGTAATGCTAGAGAGGCCCTTAAAGAAAAGCAAATCAGTACACACATGACCTACATGGGTTAAAGAAAGGCAAATCAGTACAAACATGATCTACATGGATTTTGCAATGGCCTTTTCTACTATACCATTTTCTGAAATCATTGCCAAACTAATCCAGGTAAAAGTAAATCCCTGTGTAACACATTAAATCGCAAAGTGGCTAAAAAAACCCATTCTATTAGTGCAGCTGATATATGTTTCCTCAGAAAGAACCATTAGTCATGGCAACTTCCAGTTCCAGAACATTAGTCATGACAGCTTCCATTCCTGGAATCATTAGTCATGGCAGCTTCCAGTTATGGAACCATTACTCATGACAGCTTCCATTTCTGGAACCATTAGTCATGGCAACTTCCAGTTCCAGAACATTAGTCATGACAACTTCCACTCTTGGAATCATCAGTCATGGCATCTTCCAGTTCTGTAACCATTAGCTATGGTAGCTTCCAGTTCTGGAACCATTAGTCATCATAGCTTCCAGTTCCGGAACCATTAGCCATGGTAACTAGTTCTGGAACCATTAGTCATGGCAGCTTCCAGTTCTGGAAGCATTACTCTTCAGCCTAGGCTTCACTGATGTAAATGTTGATATTGAGGGCCTCTAGATGACCAGTGCTGCTGAGCACTGCAAACTCAGAGCTGTCATAAATGCCACAAATTACATATTTTTAAGAGGGCCTAACCTGTAAAAATTCATGGTGTCTGGATCATGGACTAAAGCTCAACATAAAATAATGTACCATTGTACTCTTTGGCAAACAAGAACATCCCTGCAGAACATCCCTGCAACAACCTCGTAAATGACATCCCTCAAAAAACTGATGATGTCATTACAAATCTGAGCCCGTTCATGGATAACAAACTCTCCTTTAACCACCTCATGCCAGCTGTAGCTAAAAAGTCCTTTTACCTATCACAGGAATATTGTGTGTGTGTGTGTGTGTGTGTGTGTGTGTGTGTGTGTGTGTGTGTGTGTGTGTGTGTGTGCGTGCGTGTGTGTGTGTGTGTGTGTGTGTGTGTATGTGTGTGTGTGTGTGTGTGTGTGTGTGTGTGTGTGTGTGTGTGTGTGTGTGTGTGTGTGTGTGTGTGTGTGTGTGTGTGTGTGTGTGTGTGTGTGTGTGTGTGTGTGTGTGTGTGTGTGTGTGTGTGTGTGTGCGTGTGTGTTTCCATGTTAGTGTTTGTTAAGGGATATAAGTTTCAATATTAGGGTCAGAGTAAGGGCTAAGTAAGTTAAAGATTTAGTGTGTGTATCTGTCGCTGTATGCGAAATGTGTGTATGAGTGTTTTGTGTTGTGGCACTGTTAGGGAAAGGATTTTTGGTAAGGCAATTTGTGGGGCTGAGTCTATATCAGAATCTCGAAGTGGCATTTCAGCGAACACCTCTTCATCGACGTACTGAACAAACACACTAAACCACGATCATTCAGAATTGCAATTTCTTTCCCTGGGAAAGAAATCGCTTGGCCGTCCATTTTAGTTTGCTGTTTTCTCCACTGTAGTGTGATCTCAAAGTTGGTATATTTAGTTAGGGGGTGTGTGCAGGGTAAAGCCCCCCACATTTGGGGGTGTGGGGTGCAAAGCCCCCCACTTTGTTTTGTTTGAAGTGGTATGTTTGTGGTTTCAGGACAAGCGATTTCTTTCTAAGAAAAAGAAATTGCTATTCTGAATGATTGCGGTTTAGTGTGTTCATTCAGTATGTGTCGATGAAGAGGTACTCACTGAAACGCCTCTTCAACATTTTAATATAGACCTGTAGGGCTGGGGTTGCAGGTATCAGCAGGGATAGGCCTAGAATTAGCATACATGAATAATGTGATACAGGGGGCAAAGCCCCAGACTGTCTTTACTCATGTGGGCTAAACATAATTCTAACCCTACCACTGCCCCAGCCCAACCCTGCACATTACCTTACCAATATCCTTTCCATAATGGTACCACTGCTCAGACACATTACATTTGACAGCCGCACTGGCTTTTGGTTGTTGTTTTTTTGCTTTGTAACTGATTGATTAAGAAAGGAGAACACTTGTTCTCTTTTTGTGGTTAAAGACAATTTCAACATGCAGAAATTGCTGAAGTTAGGGAATATATTAATATAATAAGGTCAAATAATCAAAATCTACTAGAAGTACACAAACCGACTCATCCCCCAGGCAAAAACCTTCTTTCCTTCAGCCTCGGAACTCCCTACCTCCACTCATCCGCACCACCTCTAACCACTCTGCCTTCAAAAAGTCTCTTCACCTACATCTAGCATCACAGTGGGAATGCTCTTGCTCCCACCCCACATAACTAACTCTACTTAATTCTCCTTCAATACCATATCCTACTTTCGTAGCTATGATATTTGTTCTCTAATCAGTATTAATGTTTAGATTTATTCTATTACTAGTAGGTTTCTTCTTAATGTACTAACTGTTATGACTGCTATTCTATATTTGATTAGTTCTACTTTTATTCTGTTTACATAATATTAATAACTCTCTGTACCAAGATTGTTACTGTTAAATGTTGAATATACCTTTTGTCATGGAGCTTTTCTCCCCAGGACTCCATTGAAAACGGGTTCTTTATGGCCCAATGGACTATCCTGGTAAAACAACGGCAATAAATAAATAAATAAATAAATAAATATTCGTCCAGGCTAATGTTTCAATTAAACAAAATATATAGTATTTCATCACCAAGAAATTAACAGGTATGAGTATCCTATGCAACATAGAAAGTGTAAGAGCTCAGTCAGTTTTTCTGTCTCTTCTAGCCTTTGCCATGGCAATCTCTACTTGCCCTTGAGGATGACAAATGACTTCAAGCTGCTTAACTTTCTGCATCTTCATAAAACTGCAAACACTACAAATAGCTATTCTGTTGACCAAGACTGTAGCTAGAGTGGAGCAAACGGGGCAGCCAATCTAACCACAAAGTGTTATGGGGGAATGGCAGGCAGATGTCTATTGATTACCGTAATTTAGAGATGAATGATGGTATCTCAGTATTGTATTTGTGGTATAAATGAAGAGCTTTAATGCTCCATGTGGAGCATAAACCATAATAGTTGCTTGTTACAAATGTAGCAAGCAGTTTGCTACAGTTTAAAAGCTATTTATATGTTTTTTTTTTCTCTACCACTTAAAGTTGAAGGGGCTGCTGGATAAGGAGACAGTATCAGATGCCAGAAGCACTAGGTACACTGCTGCTAGCAACCTAAATCTACACTGCACTATAAATGGGGCTTGCTAGCTAGAGTTATACCTCTTCCAAGGGGCTCCTACCTCTCATTTAAGCTCCTGTTCCATATCAACCAAAGCAAAACAGTCTCTTTTTCAGTTATCATTTAGATAATAGGATAGGTAACCATAAAATCACCCTAGGTCCGTAACCACAGTCCCTTATAGACAGAAGTAGTAGATAATCTGCAACAGCCAGATGCCAAATGATATTGCTAAGGATTGTCACTGTGCCTGTGTCACAAGTGATGATTCAATAAAAGTGTTTAAAAAAAACAACCTATAATAAGGGAAGGATTGAAGTAAAATCAGAATCTGTCTCCCTTGAAATGGAAGGTGGGTATGGAGTTTATACTAACCCTGTCAGTTCACTGGCTATAGCAGGAAGTCCAAGGGGTATTATGTGGAAATGTATGACCAGTCCACTGTTGAGGAGCTGAAGTGCAGGAAAACACATTGTTACTGACCCTAGAAGATGGACTACATAGTAAGTTTTTATTTCCCTCATCCAGTCTGAAGGTCTTAAACTATGTATAGGAGTGAAAGTACATCTCCATAAATGCCTGGTCCATATATCTCAAGCCTTAATAGAGGACTCTGTAACTTCCAGGCATGAAGGTAAATGCAGAGGATTCCTTGCTGTCTCTACTGACAGTAGTGAAACTACAAAAGGAAGATTGTTTATTTATTTATTTATTTACATTTGTTTACTGGGAAAGTCTGACTGGGCCAGAAGCCCATTTTCAGCGTAGGCCCAGGGAGAAAAGCTCCACAGAAATACGAGCAATATACAATAATTAGATAGTACAATAGTATACATACAGTAAAATGGAGAATACACATCATCTAGTTAGTATATACAAAGTAGTATTCAATACAGTTTTCTAGTAGATACAGGTTCAAAAAGAAAAGCACACAAGCATTTCAGTAAAGATCACTGCGAGGAAAAATAAAGTTAGTAATGTGTACATATTAAATAATAGTCATGACCAAATGAGATTTCCTTTATATATATTTATCTTTGAGTAGTAATAAACACTGAGGAGAGGGAGAAAGTGAGGTAAGGAGTGGGCAGTGTGTTGACAGAGTTATAGATATCTTGTCAGTGAGGTCTGGAAATATATATATATAATGAGGTAATAAGTGGGCAGTGTGTTGACAGAGTTATAGATATCTTGTCATTCATGTTTGCACAGGAGCAGTGTCAGTTCTTGGATATATGTTCAAATAGTAGTTGTTTGAAACTGGTATCATACAATAAAATCACAAATAAAATCATACATAAAATCATAAATAAAATCATACATAAAATCATAAATAAAATCATACAATAATGGTGAGGGCCTACAACCATAAGACCACCAAAGGCACTCTGTATCCATGGATAGGGAGAAGCCTGGTCTATTCTAATATCTAACTTGGATTTTATTTATTATTTATTTATTTACTGACACTTATTTACCGGGAAAGTCCATTGGGCCAAGCTAGCCTATTTTCAGCTGAGGCCTGGGGAGAAGACAGTAATACATAGAATTACAAAAACTTTAGCAAAGTTGCAGAAAAAGACATATGACTCAGTAAACAAGGGATAAACATAAGAGTAGACATAGTAATAGTACAAAGGTACAATAGCAGCTTAAAAATAATACAATGTATAATACTGTGGTTTATGAATTAAACAGTTATGTACAGAAGGACAAAGGTATTAGATTAGAGGCATTACTTAAGTCAAGCAGTAGAGAAATACGAATGTGTGGTAGAGAGGTATATAGTTATGAGATAGTAATGGTATGGATGTAAGGAAATAAGTGAGAACAAAACAGGGGGTATGAGGTGGAGAGGTCAAGGCTGAAGGAGAGTACAAAACAGGGGGTATGAGGTGGAGAAGTCAAGGCTGAAGGAGAGTACAAAACAGGGGGTATGAGGTGGAGAGGTCAAGGCTGAAGGAGAGTACAAAACAGGGGGTATGAGGTGGAGAGGTCAAGGCTGAAGGAGAGTACAAAACAGGGGGTATGAGGTGGAGAGGTCAAGGCTGAAGGAGAGTACAAAACAGGGGGTATGAGGTGGAGAGGTCAAGGCTGAAGGAGAGTACAAAACAGGGGGTATGAGGTGGAGAAGTCAAGGCTGAAGGAGAGTACAAAACAGGGGTATGAGGTGGAGAAGTCAAGGCTGAAGGAGAGTACAAAACAGGGGGTATGAGGTGGAGAAGTCAAGGCTGAAGGAGAGTACAAAACAGGGGGTATGAGGTGGAGAAGTCAAGGCTGAAGGAGAGTACAAAACAGGGGTATGAGGTGGAGAGGTCAAGGCTGAAGGAGAGTACAAAACAGGGGTATGAGGTGGAGAAGTCAAGGCTGAAGGAGAGTACAAAACAGGGGTATGAGGTGGAGAAGTGAAGGCTGGATGAGAGTAAAAAAGAGGTGGTGTGAGGTGGAGAGGTCAAGGCTGAAGGAGAGTACAAAACAGGGGTATGAGGTGGAGAAGTCAAGGCTGAAGGAGAGTACAAAACAGGGGTATGAGGTGGAGAAGTCAAGGCTGAAGGAGAGTACAAAACAGGGGTATGAGGTGGAGAAGTCAAGGCTGAAGGAGAGTACAAAACAGGGGTATGAGGTGGAGAAGTCAAGGCTGAAGGAGAGTACAAAACAGGGGGTATGAGGTGGAGAAGTCAAGGCTGAAGGAGAGTACAAAACAGGGGGTATGAGGTGGAGAAGTCAAGGCTGAAGGAGAGTACAAAACAGGGGTATGAGGTGGAGAAGTCAAGGCTGAAGGAGAGTACAAAACAGGGGTATGAGGTGGAGAAGTAAAGGGTGAAGGAGAGTACAAAACAGGGGGTAGGAGGTGGAGAAGTCAAGGCTGAAGGAGAGTACAAAACAGGGGGTATGAGGTGGAGAAGTCAAGGCTGAAGGAGAGTACAAAACAGGGGGTATGAGGTGGAGAAGTCAAGGCTGAAGGAGAGTACAAAACAGGGGGTATGAGGTGGAGAAGTCAAGGCTGAAGGAGAGTACAAAACAGGGGTACGAGGTGGAGAAGTCAAGGCTGAAGGAGAGTACAAAACAGGGGTATGAGGTGGAGAAGTCAAGGCTGAAGGAGAGTACAAAACAGGGGGTATGAGGTGGAGAAGTCAAGGCTGAAGGAGAGTACAAAACAGGGGTATGAGGTGGAGAAGTCAAGGCTGAAGGAGAGTACAAAACAGGGGTATGAGGTGGAGAAGTCAAGGCTGAAGGAGAGTACAAAACAGGGGTATGAGGTGGAGAAGTCAAGGCTGAAGGAGAGTACAAAACAGGGGTGTGAGGTGGAGAAGGAAAGGCTGAAGGAGAGTACAAAACAGGGGGTATGAGGTGGAGAAGTCAAGGCTGAAGCAGAGTACAAAACAGGGGTATGAGGTGGAGAAGTCAAGGCTGAAGGAGAGTACAAAACAGGGGTATGAGGTGGAGAAGTCAAGGCTGAAGGAGAGTACAAAACAGGGGTATGAGGTGGAGAAGTCAAGGCTGAAGGAGAGTACAAAACAGGGGGTATGAGGTGGAGAAGTCAAGGCTGAAGGAGAGTACAAAACAGGGGGTATGAGGTGGAGAAGTCAAGGCTGAAGGAGAGTACAAAACAGGGGTATGAGGTGGAGAAGTCAAGGCTGAAGGAGAGTACAAAACAGGGGGTATGAGGTGGAGAAGTCAAGGCTGAAGGAGAGTACAAAACAGGGGTATGAGGTGGAGAAGTCAAGGCTGAAGGAGAGTACAAAACAGGGGGTATGAGGTGGAGAAGTCAAGGCTGAAGGAGAGTACAAAACAGGGGTATGAGGTGGAGAAGTCAAGGCTGAAGGAGAGTACAAAACAGGGGTATGAGGTGGAGAAGTCAAGGCTGAAGGAGAGTACAAAACAGGGGTATGAGGTGGAGAAGTCAAGGCTGAAGGAGAGTACAAAACAGGGGTATGAGGTGGAGAAGTCAAGGCTGAAGGAGAGTACAAAACAGGGGTATGAGGTGGAGAAGTCAAGGCTGAAGGAGAGTACAAAACAGGGGGTATGAGGTGGAGAAGTCAAGGCTGAAGGAGAGTACAAAACAGGGGTATGAGGTCGAGAAGACAAGGCTGAAGGAGAGTACAAAACAGGGGGTATGAGGTGGAGAAGTCAAGGCTGAAGGAGAGTACAAAACAGGGGGTATGAGGTGGAGAAGTCAAGGCTGAAGGAGAGTACAAAACAGGGGTATGAGGTGGAGAAGTCAAGGCTGAAGGAGAATACAAAACAGTGGGTATGAGGTGGAGAAGTCAAGGCTGAAGGAGAGTACAAAACAGGGGGTATGAGGTGGAGAAGTCAAGGCTGAAGGAGAGTACAAAAAGGGGGTATGAGGTGGAGAAGGCAAGGCTGAAGGAGAGTACAAAACAGGGGGTATGAGGTGGAGAAGTCAAGGCTGAAGGAGAGTACAAAACAGGGGTATGAGGTGGAGAAGTCAAGGCTGAAGGAGAGTACAAAACAGGGGTATGAGGTGGAGAAGTCAAGGCTGAAGGAGAGTACAAAACAGGGGTATGAGGTGGAGAAGTCAAGGCTGAAGGAGAGTACAAAACAGGGGTATGAGGTGGAGAAGTCAAGGCTGAAGGAGAGTACAAGACGAGGGGTATGAGGTGGAGAAGTCAAGGCTGAAGGAGAGTACAAAACAGGGGTATGAGGTGGAGAAGTCAAGGCTGAAGGAGAGTACAAAACAGGGGTATGAGGTGGAGAAGTCAAGGCTGAAGGAGAGTACAAAACAGGGGTATGAGGTGGAGAAGTCAAGGCTGAAGGAGAGTACAAAACAGGGGTATGAGGTGGAGAAGTCAAGGCTGAAGGAGAGTACAAAACAGGGGGTATGAGGTGGAGAAGTCAAGGCTGAAGGAGAGTACAAAACAGGGGTATGAGGTGGAGAAGTCAAGGCTGAAGGAGAGTACAAAACAGGGGTATGAGGTGGAGAAGTCAAGGCTGAAGGAGAGTACAAAACAGGGGTATGAGGTGGAGAAGTCAAGGCTGAAGGAGAGTACAAAACAGGGGTATGAGGTGGAGAAGTCAAGGCTGAAGGAGAGTACAAAACAGGGGGTATGAGGTGGAGAAGTCAAGGCTGAAGGAGAGTACAAAACAGGGGTATGAGGTGGAGAAGTCAAGGCTGAAGGAGAGTACAAAACAGGGGTATGAGGTGGAGAAGTCAAGGCTGAAGGAGAGTACAAAACAGGGGTATGAGGTGGAGAAGGCAAAGCCGAAGGAGAGTACAAAACAGGGAGTATGAGGTGGAGAAGTCAAGGCTGAAGGAGAGTACAAAACAGGGGTATGAGGTGGAGAAGTCAAGGCTGAAGGAGTACAAAACAGGGGTATGAGGTGGAGAAGTCAAGGCTGAAGGAGAGTACAAAACAGGGGTATGAGGTGGAGAAGTCAAGGCTGAAGGAGAGTACAAAACAGGGGTATGAGGTGGAGAAGTCAAGGCTGAAGGAGAGTACAAAACAGGGGTATGAGGTGGAGAAGTCAAGGCTGAAGGAGAGTACAAAACAGGGGTATGAGGTGGAGAAGTCAAGGCTGAAGGAGAGTACAAAACAGGGGGTATGAGGTGGAGAAGTCAAGGCTGAAGGAGAGTACAAAACAGGGGTATGAGGTGGAGAAGTCAAGGCTGAAGGAGAGTACAAAACAGGGGTATGAGGTGGAGAAGTCAAGGCTGAAGGAGAGTACAAAACAGGGGGTATGAGGTGGAGAAGTCAAGGCTGAAGGAGAGTACAACACAGGGCGTATGAGGTGTAGAAGTCCAGGCTGCAGGAGTGTACAAAACAGGGGTATGAGGTGCAGAAGTCAAGGCTGAAGGAGAGTACAAAACAGGGGGTATGAGGTGGAGAAGTCAAGGCTGAAGGAGAGTACAAAACAGCGGGTATGAGGTGGAGAAGTCAAGGCTGAAGGAGAGTACAAAACAGGGGGTATGAGGTGGAGAAGTCAAGGCTGAAGGAGAGTACAAAACAGGGGGTATGAGGTGGAGAAGTCAAGGCTGAAGGAGAGTACAAAACAGGGGGTATGAGGTGGAGAAGTCAAGGCTGAAGGAGAGTACAAAGATGGAAGAGACATCAGATTAGTAAAGTGGAAATGAAGAGGGCGAGGCGAGAAAAGAGAGAATCAGAATGAGGAATATGTTAGCAGTTTCTTAAGAGTTACAATAAAAAAAAACAGGCGTTATGAGGAAAAGCTAGATATAAAACAGTCACAGAAACCAGCACTGAGGTAAACCGTTAAAATCCAAAATACACAACAAAGAATAAATAAATTCACCTACTCCTAAAATACACCTCGCCTACACCTAAAATAAAATATAACAAGCTCTACTGCCTCATCCCCTTTATGGGAATAGAACTAAGCTTCTCCTAGAAGGAATTAAGGAAGTATGTACAACTGCTGCTAAACCTTTGTATTACTATAGATATTTAAAGCCCTGCTAGGTATTCAGTACACTCCCTTGCCAGGAAAGCCAGCAGCCAAACCCTTATCAACTCTATACCTCCCATACTTGCCCCTCTTCTAGCTCACTTATTTTATACTAGTCCCTTTCTCTCCTCAACATAATCCAGTTTATGGATCTGCCCTGGTGGAATCACAGGTGCACTTCAGCATTTGTCCACTAGATGGCACCCTCTCCCCACTATTCTTGACTTCCCACATCTTTTACTTTACTTTCTTGTACTCTATACAAGTTCTAACTTCCCCATTTTTTCTCTCTCTTTTTTAAACATCATAGGCCACTCCAACCTACTAAATCCTCTGTCCCCTGTACATACCTTCTGCATTCAACATTCCACTGATAGGTTCTCGCTCTTATCCTGCCTTCCTTGGCTCTACCTGCTCCGTTTGCCCTCCGGGCTCACTCCGCTCCCCTACCCTGCCCCCAATTCACACCCTCCCCCAGCACCTCTACATTTATACCTTCATAACCACACCCACTACACCACCTGGCCAATTACTCTCCATAACTCTCTCAACACCCACTCCCTTACTCCACCCATACTAACCATCACTCATCTCACCTAGAAAACCCTACCTGGCCAATTAGTCTCCATTGCTCAGCCAACACCCACTCCCTAACCCCACCCATATCAACCATTACTCAATACTACACTCCCCACAATTATCAGAGGCATACCAACTCCTCTGTATATACAACCGTCCTGCTCGTAAAAGTTTACTTAGCAACAACATACCAACTCTTAACAGCCATTTTCTTTTCTTTTTTTAACAGCCATCTTTATAATGTTCCCAAAACCCATATCCTCCTCCACTCTACTACATCTCCTCAATATAGCCTACATTTACTACCTCACCCAGCCCATACATATTAACCACTCACAATCCTTCCACATAACCATACATCTTAACTCACCTCCCTTAAAATCACACACCATAATATCTCCCCATCTTTATACTATAAAAAAACACCTACTCTTTTCTTATAAACTTATTACCCCTCATAAACATTCTACCACCATAGTAACTAACAAATCCTTCATCAACATAATAAAGCCCAACCTATACTCTAAGCAGTCCAAATACCTCTCCAACCCAATCCTATATCTAATAACCACTCTATTATCAGGATATATTCACCCCAACCCTGGCCCCTCCACCTCTTCTACTATAGACAAATCCATACTATTCACCTCTCTAAACTCCCAAAGCATAGGAAACAAAATCCCAAACCTCCATGCCTGGCTTATACATAATAAACCTAACATCCTATCAATCTCTGAAACTTGGTTAAAACCCCACATAAAAGACCATGAAATAACACCACCCAACTATTCAATCATCAGAAAAGATAGATCCCATAAAAAAGGGGGTGGAGTAGCTCTTCTATACTCATCCTCCTTGTCAGTCACCCCTTATAACAAACCTATCCCCAACTTCAATAATGCTGAACTACTCCTAGCATTATTTTAAGTTAATAAACACAAGCACATATGTATAGCCTCCCTCTACATTCCCCCTGGAGATAATATTACTACACTTGAGAACATCCTCTTCTGGCTCACCATCAACATTAGCAATGAAATAATAATCTTGGGTGACACAGATATCAATTGGTCCTCCATTCAGTCTCCCACAAACCCACTTAATATCAACCTTTATAATTTTTCACAGCTAATAAACTCCATAACCCGCCCCTCAAAAACCCTTTCCAATGGTAGCATTCTAGACTGGATTTTAGTCTCTCACCCCCATTATTTCTCTGATAGTGGTACACTTCCAGACCCCCTTAGTGATCACCTACCCACCTTCACATATCGACTCCCTACACCTTTACAGAGAACACATAATTATATCAATACTCGCAACCAAAAAACTTCAACCCAATAGCTTTCACTGACTCTCTAAAAGTAATTAATTGGAACATTCTAAAAACTCTACCTCTAGATAATGTTGTGGCCTACTTCAACTCAGCCTTCTTAAACCTTCTAGACTACCATGCTCCTTTAAGGTCTAAAAGAATAAAACTCAAAACCACCCCCTGGCTAACCAAAAACACACTAACAGCCATGCGACACAGAGATAAAGTCTGGGCACTTTACCAGAAAAATAGGTCTCCCCTCATCTATAATGAATACAAAACACTTAGAAACAAAGTAAAAAAGCTTATTATCACTGATCGACAAAATTACTTCTCCATATTCCAAAATAATAATAAAACAAACCCTCAGAAATTCTGGAAAGGAATCTCTACCCTTATCGATCCCGGCAAAACAGTCAACCCCAGCCCAGACCCCAATTCTCCTGACATAGACTTGGCCACACAATTTAACTCTTTTTTCATTAATTCTATTTCCAAACTAACCTCTTCATTCTCTAACATCACCACACCCTCCACTTCACCCCATCCTCCTCTACTAACACTCTTCCCTCCACTCCCTCCACTACTCACACTTCCTCTACATTATCACCACCCTCTAATACCCTCTCTCCCCTTCCTTACCATTCTAACTAAAATCTATACCTACATCTACCATAAAAAACTCCTCCAGAAACTGAAGCCATGCTCTAATGCCCCAGATAACATTCCTTCATACTTTCTTAGCATAGCTGAAGAAGCCATTGCCCACCCCATTAGTACTCTAATCAACCGCTCTATCCAAGAAAGCATAGTACCCCAAATTTGGAAAAAGGCTTTTATCATACCTTTACATAAAGGTGGCAATAATAACAATACTACTAACTTCCGTCCCATCGCTATCGTGTCTCCCATCTCTAAACTCCTAGAAAAGTGTATCCATCTACAACTCCTACCATATCTCTTAGACAATCACCTGCTAACTCCAACACAGCATGGTTTTAGACCCGGTCATAGAACTATGACAGCCCTCCTCTCCTTCTTAGAAACTATAAATAAAGCCCGGGACTCTGGTCATATTGTTTCTACCCTCCTACTCGACCTCTCTAAGGTCTTTGACACTATCACTCACAAACTACTTCTAACTAAACTCTCTCAGCTTAACCTATCTCCTTCTTCACTGAACTGGCTCTCTAGTTACTTATCTAATAGATATCAAGCAGTACAATGGAAAAAGGCCACCTCCTCATTCCTTAATACCCCAACTGGAGTTCCCCAAGGTTCCATACTGGGTCCTCTCCTATTTAATATATTCATAAATGACTTCCGCAATTCTATCCCTTTCTCTAATATCATCCAATATGCAGATGATTCAACTATTATCTGTTCTGCCACATCCATCCCAATACTCAAAAAGCTCACACAAGATGCATTCTCAACCACCGAACAATGGATGAAATAAAACCACCTAGCACTTAATGCCTCTAAAACCACATTAATGATATTTACTCCCTCTAAACTCACCTCTATCAATACAAACACTTTTTCTATCACTAGCCATAACAACACATCCTTGGAATTGGTGTGAGAGGCTAAGTTACTTCAGGTCCAAATTGACAGTCAGCTTAAATTCAACTCCCATATTCAACTAAATATAAAAAAAACTCATCAAAAACTAGGCATGCTCTACCGACAAAATTGTTACCTTACACCTTGCACTAAAATCACTCTCTCCACCTCATTTCTTATCCCCTCTCTTCTCTGTGGAGCCCCACTCCTAACTAACATACAATCTTCCCTTAAAACAGAACTTTCCTCTTGCTACAACAAAATCGCTAAGTTCGCTACCAGCCATAAGACTTCTACCCATCACTGTTCTTCTCTCCACAAACTAAAATGGCTAGAACTACCCAACCAACTCATCTATTCTCAACTTACTCTTGCACACAAGCTCATTTTCAAACCCTTCATCTGTCCATCCCTTTCCTCTGCCTTTAAAATGCATCTTCCCAACAGAGTACTAAGATCTAATAACCAAAACCTAATACAATTGTACAAACCAACTCGTCCCCCAGGTAATTATCTCCTATCCTATGGTCTAGCACATCTCTGGAACTCCCTACCTCCATCCATTCGTACCACTTTCAACCTCTTTATATTCAAAAAATCTCTTCACTCTCATCTACTATCCCAGTGGGAATGCTCCTGCACCCATCCGTCATATCTACTATCCCAGTGGGAATGCTCCTGCACCCATCCATCATATGTACTATCCCAGTGGGAATGCTCCTGCACCCATCCATCATATCTACTATCCCAGTGGGAATGCTCCTGCACCCATTCATCATATCTACTATCCCAGTGGGATGCTCCTGCACCTTCCCTATCCCAGTGGGAATGCTCCTGCACCTATCCATCATATCTACTTTCCCAGTGGGAATGCTCCTGCACCCATCCATCATAATCTACTATGCCAGTGGGAATGCTCCTGCACCCATCCATCATATCTACTATCCCAGTGGGATGCTCTGCACCCTCCCGATTGCAGTGGGAATGCTCCTGCACCCATCCATCATATCTACTATCCCAGTGGGAATGCTCCTGCACCCATACATCATAATCCGCTATCCCAGTGGGAATGCTCCTGCACCCATCCATCATATGTACTATCCCAGTGGGAATGCTCCTGCACCCATCCATCATATCTACTATCCCAGTGGGAATGCTCCTGCACCCATCCATCATATCTATTATCCCAGTGGGATACTCTGCACCCTCCCTATCCCAGTGGGAATGCTCCTGCACCCATCCATCATATCTACTATCCCAGTGGGAACGCTCCTGCACCCATACATCATAATCCGCTATCCCAGTGGGAATGCTCCTGCACCCATCCGTCATATCTACTATCCCAGTGGGAATGCTCCTGCACCCATCCGTCATAATCTACTATCCCAGTGGGAATGCTCCTGCACCCATCCATCATATCTACTATCCCAGTGGGACTGCTCCTGCACCCATCCATCATATCTACTATCCCAGTGGGAATGCTCCTGCACCCATCCGTCATATCTACTATCCCAGTGGGAATGCTCCTGCATCCATCCATCATAATCTACTATCCCAGTGGGAATGCTCCTGCACCCATCCATCATAATCTACTATCCCAGTGGGAATGCTCCTGCACCCATCCATCATATCTACTATCCCAGTGGGATGCTCCTGCACCTCCCTATCCCAGTGGGAATGTTCCTGCACCCATCCGTCATATCTACTATCCCAGTGGGAATGCTCCTGCACCCATCCGTCATAATCTACTATCCCAGTGGGAATGCTCCTTCACCCATCCATCATATCTACTATCCCAGTGGGAATGCTCCTGCACCCATCCGTCATATCTACTATCCCAGTGGGAATGCTCCTGCACCCATCCATCATATCTACTATCCCAGTGGGAATGCTCTTGCACCCATTCGTCATATCTACTATCCCAGTGGGAATGCTCCTGCACCCATCCGTCATATCTACTGTCCCAGTGGGAATGCTCCTGCACCCATCTGTCATATCTACCATCCCAGTGGGAATGCTCCTGCACCCATCCATCATATCTACTATTCCAGTGGGAATGCTCCTGCACCCATCCATCATATCTACTATCCCAGTGGGAATGCTGCTGCACCCATCCATCATATCTACTATCCCAGTGGGAATGCTCCTGCACCCATCCGTCATAATCTACTATCCCAGTGGGAATGCTCCTGCACCCATCCATCATATCTACTATCCCAGTGGGATGCTCCTGCACCCTCCCTATCCCAGTGGGAATGTTCCTGCACCCATCCATCATAATCTACTATCCCAGTGGGAATGCTCCTGCACACATCCATCATATCTACTATCCCAGTGGGAATGCTGCTGCACCCATCCATCATATCTACTATCCCAGTGGGAATGCTCCTGCACCCATCCGTCATAATCTACTATCCCAGTGGGAATTCTCCTGCACCCATCCATCATATCTACTATCCCAGTGGGAATGCTCCTGCACCCATCCGTCATAATCTACTATCCCAGTGGGAATGCTCCTGCACCCATCTGTCATATCTACTATCCCAGTGGGAATGCTCCTGCACCCATCTTTCATATTTACTATCCCAGCGGGAATGCTCCTGCAGCCATCCATCATATCTACTATCCCAGTGGGAATGCTCCTGCACCCATCCATCATATCTACTATCCCAGTGGGAATGCTCCTGCACCCATCCATCATATCTACTATCCCAGTGGAAATGCTCCTGCACCCATCCGTCATAATCTACTATCCCAGTGGGAATGCTCCTGCACCCAGCAGTCATATCTACTATCCCAGTGATAATGCTCCTGCACCCATCTGTCATATCTACTATCCCAGTGGGAATGCTCCTGCACTCATCCATCATATCTACTATCCCAGCGGGAATGCTCCTGCACCCATCCATCATATCTACTATCCCAGTGGGAATGCTCCTGCACCCATCTGTCATAATCTACTATCCCAGTGGGAATGCTCCTGCACCCATTCATCATATCTACTATCCCAGTGGGAATGTTCCTGCACCCAGCCGTCATAATCTACTATCCCAGTGGGAATGCTCCTGCACCCATCCATCTCATCTACTATCCCAGTGGGAATGCTCCTGCACCCATCCGTCATAATCTACTATCCCAGTGGGAATGCTCCTGCACCCATCCATCATATCTACTATCCCATTGGGAGTGCTCCTGCATCCATCCTTCACATCTAATATCCCAGTGGGATGCTCCTGCACCCATCCGTCATATCTACTATCCCAGTGGGAATGCTCCTGCACCCATTTGTCATATCTACTATCCCAGTGGGAATGCTCCTGCACCCATCCATCATATCTATTATCCCAGTGGGAATGCTCCTGCACCCATCCGTCATATCTACTATCCCAGTGGGAATGCTCCTGCACCCATCCTTCACATCTACTATCCCAGTGGGATGCTCCTGCACCCATCTGTCATATCTACTATCCCAGTGGGATGCTTCTGCACCCATCTGTCATATCTACTATCCCATTGGGAATGCTCCTGCACCCATCCGTCACATCTACTATCCCAGTGGGAATGCTCCTGCACCCATCCGTCATATCTACTATTCCAGTGGGAATGCTCCTGCACCCATCCGTCATATCTACTATCCCATTGGAATACTCCTGCACCCATCCGTCATATCTACTATCCCGGTGGCAATGCTCCTGCACCCATCCATCATATCTACTATCCCAGTGGGATGCTCCTGCACCCATCCGTCATATCTACTATCCCAGTGGGAATGCTCCTGCACCTATCCATCACATATACTATTCCAGTGGGAATGCTCCTGCACCCATCCATCATATCTACTATCCCAGCAGGAATGCTCCTGCACCCATCCTTCATATCTACTATCCCAGTGGGAATGCTCCTGCACCCATCCATTACATCTGCTATCCCAGTGGGAATGCTCCTGCACCCATCCATCACATCTACTATCCCAGTGGGAATGCTCCTGCACCCATCCATCACATCTACTATCCCAGTGGGAATGCTCCTGCACCCATCCATCATATCTACTATCCCAGTGGGATGCTCCTGCACCCATCCATCACATCTACTATCCCAGTGGGAATGCTCCTGCACCCATCCATCATATCTACTATCCCAGTGGGAATGTTCCTGCACCCTCCCTATCCCAGTGGGAATGCTCCTGCTCCCGTCCATCATAATGTACTCTGGCATTTTCTCTTTCCCCCTCCTTTCTGGGAACTTCCTTGGTGCTGCCTCTCCTAACTCATACATTCCCCCCTTGTACTTACTAAACTAATATAAAAAATGTATTATTTTGTTTCCTATTTGCTAGCTTCCTAAGATATAATGGCTTCTCAGTTTTTCTATTGAAATATTTCCTTTTCTAGTCTGTATCATCTGTAATGTTCCTCACCAGTATGTACTACCTGAAATGTTATGCTCCAAGCTGTATAATTTGTAAATATTGTAATCTAATCTAAAACCTATTGTAACCTTGTTTCTGGAGCTTTTCTCCCCAGGACTCCATTGAAAACAGGTTCATCTTGGCCCAATGGACTATGCTGGTAAATCAACTGCAAATAAATAAATAAAATAAAATAAATAAATTCCAAATATGGACATGTTGAGTAAAATGCAGCAATAACACAATTAATTTCTTATGAAAGACGTTTTTTGTGAGAAATAAATTGTGTTGCTGCTGCATTTTACTCAATGTGTCCATATTTGGAATTTATTTATTATTTGAAAAGCTGGATGTAGACAAGTTTAGGGTTTAAAATAGTAATTTATGTTTAAGTAATGGCAGATGTATGAATTGAACAGTTACATATCCATTTGGAGAAGAGATGATTGTGCACTGTATTTTTGAAGTTTGTGGGGCTTGGTTGTGAGCAGATAGATGCTGGCAGGTTATTCCATATTTTGGAAATTGTCCAGAATAGAAATTGCACTGCAGGTAGTTTGGGTTTGTGTATTTAGATAAAAACTGGTGCTCTGATCCAAGAGGCCGAGCAGGATTGTATAGGGTAAGTAGGGAGCTGAGTGCAGGGCAGTCTTGAGGCTTATGTATCAGTTTTGAGTGGTTGTGAGTTGAAGGAGGAGAGGGTAGTTAGGGATATGTATTTATTAAAAATATTTTTTGACAGCCTACTTGAGATCTTGGTGATGAACAATTTAAGCGACATTGCGGCTGCATGATTTATGATATCTGAGGCATTTGAGGAGATCTTTGGGGTCTGCTTTACTGGTGTTAGATGACTTGTAAACAACTACACCTGAACCAATTTATTCATTTAATATAATATGCAATTTTACTCCAGGAGGTCCTAATGAACTTGAGTGTTTGAATTTGGATGGAGTCTAACCAAGTTCAACTGGAACTTGGCAAAAGAAACATGGCTGATATCATACACCTCAGGCTGCAGTAAGGGTTTGATTCAGTCCGTCACAGGACACGGACAGGTAAACTGAAAGGACTTGCAATAAGAGAAAAGTTGACTAAATACTTAAGAGAGGTGTCTGGGTAGAAGAAACAATGAGTAGAAGGTAGGGGGGTCCTCTCAAAGGAAAAGGGCTAACAGGACTGCATACGGGTGAATCCTGGGTTCAGTGTCTTTGGCATCTTTGTATCAGATATCATATATGGGCGGCACAGTGGTGCAGTGGTTAGTGTTGTTGCCTCACAGAAAGAGGTTCTCCAGTTTGATTCTCGTCTGGGGTGCCTTCTGTGCAGAGTCTGCATGTTCTCCCTGCATTCATGTGGCTTTCCTCTGGGTGCTCTGGTTTCCTCCCACATTCCAAATACATGCATCTGAAGTGTTTCTCTCTGGGCCTCCAATGAAAATGGGCTCTGTAATAAATAAATAAATAAATAAATATCACTAGGACACTGAGCATAACATTAACCTGTCTGCAGATTACACTAAGGTAGAAGGGATGACAAAAAAGGGGAGAGCGAAAAGATTGTCACAAATGGCTGAGATGTGTCATCAGAGATACTTTGCCTCATCCACAACAATCCCAATGGGAAATACCCGCTGGGAGGTGAAACCCTGAAAAGCATAGATAAGAAATCAGGAAAAAAAATGATACTGGTGTGGTCCTAACAAGAGAAATGAACAACAAGATGTAACCAAAATATCCTTGAGGGAACAGAGAGGCTTTACTACCCATATATAGATCCTTGCTAGGGTCACAGCCGGAGTAGTGTTGTCAGTTGCGGTGTTCATACAGGGATTTTTAGTTTACTTATTTGCTAACTGGGTAAGTCAGCTTATCCTTTTTGGACCCTCTTCAACTATGATTTAGGTTATAAGGACAAATATAACTACAACAGGTATTAAAAAGATGGTGTAAACAATTTTGAGTAGTTTATCAAGCAGCATGTCTTTGGAGGTGGAAGGAAATCAGACTAGCTGAAACAAACCTACTCAGACACAGGGGGAGTTTGCAAAACTCCACACAGAGGCTGTCAAGACTGATAAATAGGTCAAGGAAAGCAAAGCAAGGTCAAAGAAAGCCTGCCAGAATAATAAGAGCATGAAAGACAAGATGTACAAAGAGAAGGTGCATGAGCTAAATCTGTTCCCACGAGGATAGATGGGCTGCAGAAAACACTTAGTGCACAGTGTGATGACACAGCGCAATGAGAAAGTTGGAGAGGGAGGAGAGGGAGAAGGAGTAGGTGCACCAGACTAAGGGGTTCATAGTTTAATATTAGAAAGTATTTTTTGATGGAAAGAGTGGTGCATAAATGGAATGGCTTATACAAATACATTGTACACTCTATGACCACTAAAGTTTTCAACAAGACCTGGGTTGGACTGCAGGCTAGCAGAAGAGGCATGGAATGGAAAATTAAAGATACCAGCTACACAAACATGGAAGAGTAATGACAATTTTGTCTTTTCCTGCCATCAGAACTATGTAATGCAGTGTATCCTGTGAAAAGATTTTAAAGAAACTTTAGGGGTTCAAATGAGCTAATTGTAAAGACCTCAAGAGGTATCCATATGATGCCTAAGGGTACTGTGAGATACTTTTGGAATAATATTTCTAGCATGTTGTAAATAAATTATCCAGCATCATAGTCTATTACTTTGGTAACTGTGTAGTTGGGCTTATCTAGGGATCCCATCTGAACCCTGAAATAGAAAAAATAAACAGAGGTAGAACACTGTTGCAAATGAACATATTATACACAAATATAAATAGGCAGCAAGTATATAAGACAAAATAAAGTGACTATACACAAAATATACCACCAGTATAAATTATTTCTACTCACTACCGTTATTAATGTTATAAACAAATTCCTGCTCCCTACTTATAATCATGTTACTGAGCTCACTAAATTTGATCTTTACCCACTGGTACTATTTGCAGCCAAGACCTGTTTTAAAGAGGTAACACTAAAATAAGTCATGAAATACTTAAACAGCCTTAGCACCACATTTGGTGCATAATTTTCCTTACTTCAGACATCCTTCATAAACATGGCATTAGCTTACATAGCCGAACCTCTTACATATACAGTCTTTCACTATTTTTAGGAATTTCTCTCCCCCATTCTACATGCCACTATAATCCCACTGACATAGATCCCCAATCACATGGACTACAAGGATTATAGAACCACAGCCAACTTGTACCCTAACACAAACATCTTTGAAAAGTTAACTAACCAATATGGCCTCCTCTGTGTTAACCAGCATGGTTTCCACAATGCATTCAGCACCATATCTGCAATGTATTGTACAGTTTTCAACAATATCAATGATTGCCACCTTAAAAGAAGGGCTCTTTATTAACCTGAGCAGAGATTTTGAAATAGTAAATCATTACATTTTACTTTACAAACTGGTTATACTTAACTTTGGCAATAAGATATTTCAGTGGTTTAAAGGCTACCCTGAAAATAAAACATTCCAAGTATTCCATAACTTT
>NC_056747.1:1307099721-1307139721 GCF_019279795.1 Protopterus annectens
TGTACTTTAAAGTTTTCAAAATCACAAGACACATCACTGATCTGATTTCAAAAACGTGTTTATTCGTGGATTTATATCTTAATGTATTTTCACTCTGAAATGTGAGTTTATTGTATTTAGCTGTTTTCTGCACAACTGGCGTAGGCTACAAGAGAAACTACTTTTCTGCTCTATGAATTAATCACACTGAGTGAGAAGACTTTGCCTCAGCTAATAAACTAGTGGCTGTGGTGATGGTGTACAAGGGTAAAGTCCTGATTACAGCCCAGACAACTCCAGTGATAGTGTTGGCAGGTCCATCTAGGTGGGGTGAGAAGGGGGCAGAGCCAGTCACATACAAGCACATTGTCCCTTGGAGGAAGGGTGGTAATTCGGGAGTACCTGAGGTTGGACATTAAGCTCATCAAGCCACGTATAGGTGGTAACCGTCATAGCTAGCATGTAGAAGTATGCAGTCACTAGGTGAGGGCATTGTGGGTGATTTTGGTGACAGTCACTCATGCTCTTAAGTATAATGTGGGATGCTGCCAAGAACAGAAAGCACCCTCACGGCTATATGAAAGATGGTCCTCCACCAGCTAGCTCTTAACTTGGCCCTGGGTCAGATCTGAGAAAGAGAGGAGCAAATAGGGAATCTGCATAGTCAGCAGGGATGGGGAGAAAAATAGCCAAGGAAAAATTATGCCTCAGCTAATAATTGGGAACAAAAACTACTAGACTTCATAAACATTAACAGTCTTAAGATGATGGCAAAAAGGCTGACTGACAAAGAATAACAACATACTTGGCATCATCCTGGAAAGCATTCCTACCAGCTGTGCTAAGCTAAGTTTCCACCCCCTGCCCCGTCATTTTGCATTGATCACAATGCTGCAGTTTTCGTTTTTAATATATCAAACTAAATCCAAAAAGAAAAACAATGTATCCTCTTTAGAGAAGGATCAGATGGCAACAAGGTGACCTGAGCAATCATCTTGTGTTATTTAACTGGTACTTTACTGGCTGTTCAGGAAAAATATGTTCTCTCCTTATACGTATAACTCAGTATCATACAAAAAAAAAAACTTCACAAATTGCATAACTTATCTTGTTAACAATATGGGAAAATGTATGAAAATTATATAGATTCCAAAAGGTAATATTAACTCTCCATGGTGGAAGAAATGTCATAACAAACAGTTCAAGAATAAGGTAAAATTTGACTTTTTCATAAAGTATAACACATCAGCTAAGAAACGTTATAACTTGGCTTGTAAAAATGTTATATTCTTTGAAAATAGCTAAAGAAATGTGAGAATCAGTTATGTGCACCAGGAAATTATGAGAAGTTTTACTCGTATGATAACAGATGTAGGAAAACGTTTTAAGGGTGTTGGGCCAATAATCCGTAACAACTGTATGCTGTATGCTGGTATTGAATTGTCCGAAAAAACACATTTCTCAAATGTAAAATTCCCTGTATTAAAACCTGAGGTAGAATTCTGTAATATTGATAAGTTAAAATCTTTCTCTCCAGCTTTCAGTAAAGACATCACAAAAACTTAACTAAACTTAAGTAAGTAGTCCAGCCCAGATTGCATTCCAGTGTGTGCTTTCTTGTTAAAACTAAGGATAATTTCTTTTCATGTGTAATTGTTTAACAAGTTTTTATCAGATTGCTTTATACCAGCAACATGAAAGTTAGCCTATGTTGTTCAATTTCATAATGGTGGGGCATCTGATGAAATCAAGAACTTTACACCTATCAGCTGAACATCTCTTATAAGCAATACATTTGAATGTTGTGTTATTTCATTGATGGAGTCCCATGGTAACATCGACCCATTAAATTACTTGTTCCAATATGAATTTATAAGGAATACATCCACTTTCGCTAATCTGTAGATTTTTGCAGCCAGGTTTGTTTTGTTTAGATCAGGGTACAATATGCTTATTTACCCATAAATAGCATGTCTTGTTTCTAAATTAAGTAATCCACAAACCCAGTAGCTTAACTTTCATTCTAAACATAGACCTTCTGTTAAGCGGCCACAAAATAAACCGCAAACTAATAAGTTTAGTAACTAAGCTTATTAGTTTGCAGTTTATTTTGCGGCTAAGCTTATTAGTTCGCGGCTCCCCTGTGAGGAAGCAGCAGCTCCCCAGGGTGCCACAGCACAAACTTTGGGAACCCGTGATGTAGACAGTTAAATGTTTATGCACCATTTAAGAAGACCACCATTATTACTAGAACTAACGCATCCCAATGTTCTGTATATGGTGGGGTACTGTAGAGGCCAGTCTGTTTTACTGTGATATGTATGTGTGTGTGTGTGTGTGTGTGTGTGTGTGTGTGTGTGTGTGTGCACGCACGTGTGTGTGTATGTCTATACATATATATATATATATATATATATATATATATATATATATATATATATATATACATATACACACACACACACATAAATATATATATATATATATATATATATATATATATATATATATATATATATATATATATATATATATATATATATATTTATATATATGTTGTTGTTGTGTCTTTCGGCTTTTCCTGGTTAGGGGTCACCACAGTGGAACTCCGGTCCGCTAATAATTGGCAGCAGATTTTTATGGGCAGAGTTACGCCCATTCACGCATGTCTCCACACAGAAGATGCTCTAGCTGAGAATCGAACAGGACAACATCATACTGTGAGGCGACAACGCTACCGCAGCACCATATGTATATATATATATATATATATATATTATTAAATTTTCACATATGACATAGGCAACCTAATATTTATATAGGTTCATAGATTCATAGGTGTGTACTAGGCTAATGGCCCTAGAGCCTTTTACAAGCCTAGCCCATAGAAGTGCCCTGGCATCGTCCCTCCCGACATTAGTTCCCAGTGCCTCTATCAAGTAGAGCCAGTGGAGTGATCCCCAGGGTGAACTTTCTATTTCCCATTCACTCATCAAGATTTCTCTTGAAGAAGGCCAGTGAAGTGCTCTGCTTGACATGTATGGGAATATAAATGAAAAACAAACAAAAATACACCACTTTAGTTGCAAACAGTATACATCACAGACACCACTGAAACAACTGTAGTTGCAAACATTATACATCACTTATAATCCATCCAGTCATTCTCAGTTAAGCATTATATGGCTCATTCAACCTCTTAAACCTTGCTCCTGCTCTGGATATATTGTTCCCACAATTCCCATTTTTCCTATGCAGTTTGCTCCTTCCCTTTTCTAAAGATGCCAATTCCAGTTGTTTTAATTTCTTGTTACTATATTAACTACTTCTAATAAAGTTGGTCTAAACTTTGCTTTCTATTTTCTAGTAATTGCTTTTTTGGCAACCACCATAATTAGACTCAGTAAGGCTTTACTATGTCTAGGCAATTATGATTCTGTATCACAACTCAAAAAAATCATCTCCCCAGTCACTCCAATCTGCTCACCCAGCATCTTCAACAGACCAGTCTGCAGGGAATCCCTAAAGCCTGCCAGCTCGTAACACTCCCAAAAATACGTTCTCTGTCTTGCCTGTCACACCTGCAACATTTGCTATACATCTGAGGAAAGGTTCTTTGAAGTCTACTGGCATATAAAAATACCTATATAAACACTTCCAGGCAAAGATCCTAAATCTCCTAGACTTTGTTGCATATTTGGGAGATACATATAGTCCCCCATTGTCTCTGTGTGAATTGCTTATCCAATCTCTCTTCCCAATCCTTTCTAAGCTCTTCTGATTGATTCTTATAATTATTGTGCAATATTCTATATGCTTTACTATAAACCAATAAAAACAAGGGTCCCAACAGAACTTGCAGAGTATGAAATACTGTTTAATGAAGCACTTTTCGTTGCCGTTAATACGGCAACTTCTTCAGATTCGAAATCTGAAGAAGTTGCCGTATTAGCGGCAACGAAAAGCGCTTCATTAAATAGTATTTCGTACTCTGCAAGTTCTTTTGGGACCCTTGTTTTTATTGGTTTATTGTTGAGTTTCATTCTCCCTAGTTTGTATATGCTTTACTAATTATTCCTTTTTTTAACAGCAGCTTCTGTTCTAGATTCTATTAAAAAGTCTACCAGTGCTGGTTTTTCATTCCGGAGCCCCCTATTTCTTTCTTTTTGCCTATACTCTACTTTCCATGTCAAGGATTGATATCAGTCTCTAACCTGCAGTCCAAATAAATTATTGGCCTCTTTCCATTCTATTACCTTTCCCTTTCTAGTTATTTGCTCCCAATATTAGACAGAGGCACAGCAAACTAAACTTTAAAAAGGGCACAGTATACTCAAATCAATGGGTGGCGTAAGTCAAACACAATCAGGCTAGGCTTATAAATGCCCCAGGGCAGATAGCCTAGTATGAACCTATGAACTTAATACCTTGGTTCCTTTGCCAGTATTCTCCAATAAATTCCAGCCTGCTCTAGCCTGTTATATGTGTGCACAGTCAACTCTATCAGCAAAATTTCATTTCTCCATTCTCTTGCTGGTTTGGTCCTTAGAATACTTCCTGCTATTTTATGAATATAATACTCTGTATGATTTTTTTGTTGTTCTTCTTAAGAGTCTGCACCCAAAATTCCAATCTCTCCTTATTTATTGAGCTTCCACCCTGTATCAGCATCATTCCTTTCCATTTTAAATTATAGTTTTCTGCTTGTGCTATGAATAAGAGCCTTAACCGTGCTGCTCTAAAATGCCCCCTCAAATTGGGTAATCCTAGTCTGCCTTGTTCTACTGGAAGAATCAGCTTATCCCACTTGACCCTTGCTGTCGTCCCTTCCCAGATAAAATCCTTCAACTCTTTTTTTAATTTCTATTCATAGCTTCTCCTCTGGTTGATATAAATATGCCTAACTTGTTTAAAAGACTAAAGGGACTAAAAACATTTAATGGCTTGTATCTTAGTATCCATATCCATATAGTAAAGGTTCCAGTTTCTCAGTTTTTGTAGTATCTTCTGTTTAATCTCTTCCCACATTTCCTTAGCTGCCACAACAGAGTCATTTCTAATCCATACTCCTAAATACTTCACTTGATCATGTCCCCATAAATATGGATATTGTTGGACCAATTCATGTGTGGGCACATAGTCCACCGCTATTTCCTTTGTTTCAGCTTCATTAATTTTTTTATCCTGAGAAGATTTGAAACTGTCTTAAAATGTTCCACAACACTGTGATGTCCCTTTCTAGTTTTGTCATGTATAAAATAATATCATCTGCAAATTAGAGTCAGTTTTTCCTGACTACCATACCAATTATATCCTTGAATTTCTGCATCCCTTATTTTCTTTGCCAATGGCTCTGAATATAATGCAAACAAAAAAGGGGGCAGAATTTTTTGGAAAGGACCCCACCCACTTTAATTTTCACCTCCAATCCCTCATATATACTCCTAATCAACCTTATAATTGTATCAGGGAAAGCAAACACTTTCATGAAGTCCCAGTCTACTCTGTCAAATGCTTTCTCTGCATCAAGACGCACCAATAAAATGGTATTTTCTTACATTCTGCTCCCCTCTGGATCATCATTGTTCTGGTAATATTGTCAAATGTTTACCTCCCCTCCATAAAACCATACTGATCCATATCTATCAATTTTGGTATCACTTTTGCCATTCTTTTAGCCATTATAGACATAAAAAGTTTATAATCAAGGTTTCCTATTGAAATGGGCCTGTATGAAACTGGATCCGATGTATCTTTGCCTTCTTTAGGTGTTACCGTTACCACTGCCTTCTTCCAGGATGCTGATATTCCTCCTCTTAAAATACTGTTAAACAAAACCTTCCAGATCTTTATCAGTTTTTCCCTCCTAAATTCCAAACTCCCACAGGAATACTTTCTATTCCTGGGGACGTTCCTGTAGATTGGTTATACATAGCCATTTTTATCTCATCCCTTCCTATCCTAACTGTTAGTAATTGAGGCTCATCTACCTCTAACTTTGGCATATTTAATTATTCCATAAACATTTCCATTTGTACCTTTTCTTGATTTCCATATTTCTCTGCTTTATACAAACTTTCATAAAATGTTTTAAATATCTCTAATACTTCTACAGGATCTCTTGTTATCTTCCTTGTTATAGACACCCTAAGCTTGGTGACAACCCTTTCCACTTTCTGTTGCCTGAGTTGTTGTGCACCAGAATTAACATAAAAAACAGCTGTTTAACAGCAACCTTTCTAAACTCATGCATGTTATCAACGTAATCCCTTATTTTCTGTTTAGCATTCTGCAGTTGCTCCTTTTCTTGTTTTGAGAGATTTCCCCTGTTTTGCAATACTTTAACATTTGTCAATCCCTCTAAATAATTCTTGTTACTCTATAACCGTATCTCCCTTTCTTTTATTTCCACCCTAGTTTTAAATTTCACTTTAATTTTATCCCACTCCTTAGCTATGTTTTCAGAAGAAAATTCTGTCTTCTCTAGTAGCTCCCGAATTAATTCCAAATCCCATTCCTTAAATTCCTCTCTTTTCTACGATAGGTGGGGAAGCGCCAGGGTCTCATTTTCATTTCATTACGTTGCGTTTTTATTTTAGTTATTATTGGCGCATGATCTGAAATAGTTATTGGGTGCATTTCAAGACCTTTAATTAAATGCACATGTTCCTGTGAGATATAAAATCTGTGTAGCCTAGCCCAGTTTTTGTATCTCGGTGAGTAATATGTAAATTCACTTTGAACTCCTAGTACTGAATTCACGTCTTCCGTGCCAAACATTTTCAGAAATTTCTTCAAACATCTACCCTCCTTGGTTATATTTTCCCCTTCTAGCCCCCCCCCCCCCAGAAACATTTACACTGTTGCAAACCAAATTTCAGTCTCCACCTATAAGTAATATTCCTTGCTGAAAGCTAATTATTTCTCCCAGAATTTTCTTTAGCTCCATTATATCAGTTTTAGGGGGGGTGTAAATGCGTGCCAATGTAATCCTCCTCACTAGCCAGTAGCCCCTTAATACTATGTATCGTCCATTATTATATTTTTTTTCCTGTTCTGTCACTATTGGAGTTCATCTTGCAATTAATATAAGTACTCCTCTTTTCCTTTGTCCAAGATATTCCGCTGAATAACCACCTGAAAACCGTTATCAAATTCACATGTTCAGCTCCTTCCAGGTGTGTCTCATATAGCATAGCTATTTGCACTTTACATTTTTAGTATAGTTTATTTATCTGTAAAACCATTCAGGCTGAAAGACATTACAGAAAGCATCATTTTCTTATATAGGTGTTATTACTACTTTTTATGTATAACTGCTTTTTTGTTAAATGTCTAGTTCCAACTTTTATGTTACATGTATATACTGTTTAGCAGGTAGTTGTGAGGCACGGAGGCTAGGGGAGGGGAGAGGAAGGGGAGGTAAAAGGAGGGTTACTAGTCAGAAATGGTGCATGGGCATAACCAGAGACTTTTTTTAAGTGAGTTTGTAGTGGAGTCTTGAAGTGATTGCAAGAAGGTAGTGTGGTTATAGAGGAGGGAGGTTGTTCCATAATCTGGATATGACACAGAAGAATAGTGCTTCTCCCACTGAGTTCTTTGGTTTGATCACTAGATGTAGTTTTTGCTGCTGGAGCGTAGAGGTCTAGTGGAGCAGTAGGGCTGGAGAAGGTTTTGAAGGGACTTTCAGAGGATGGTTTACTAACTTGTGGGGAAGGGAGAGTTGATTCAGGTGAAGACGTTGAGAGAGTTCAAGCCAGTCAAGTTCTCTAAGTGAGATACAGTGGTGGCTGTGATAAGAAGCACCAGTGGCAAACTTAGCCATTTTATTGTAGCAAGCCTTGAGCCTGTTTAGGTCTGTTTGCATAAGACAGGTAAGTATAGAAGAGGTGTAGAGTAAAGTGGGGATTAGGTGGGAATTGGCAGCAGAAATGCTGGCTGTTTTGGTGAGGAATTGTTTGTTTCTGTACAATGCACCTAGTTTTTTGTGTATTTTTTTATGGCAAGAGAAAGGTGAGTGTAAAATCTGAGATTGTTATCAATCTCAACACCAAGTAGTTTGGTGTGTTCTGCTGAGGTGATGATGGTATTATCTTTGGCTAAAAGTGGGGGATAACTGGGTTTGATTTAGGGGGTTGGAAGATAAGGAGTTTAATCTTGCTCGGGTTGAGTAATACATGGGCATTAGATAGCCAGTTTTCTACAGATGAAAAGGCTTCCTGTGTGATCTTGTGAAGTTCAGGTATAGTTGGGGCTGAGCAGATGAGGGTGGAGTCATCTGCATACTGTATAAGAGAAGAATGCTTGGTGGCTGTGAATAGATCACTGGTGAACAGTGAGAATAGTAGGGGACCAAGGATGGAGCCTTGAGGAACACAGAGTGTTACAGGAAGTCAAGGAGATAGGTCATTATGCCAGACAACTGATTGTTAGTGGCTAGTTAGATAGTTGTGAAACCAATCAGTAGCTGATTGGGAAAAGGATAGGTTAGTGAGAACAGAGATTAGTAGTTTGTGTGAGACCATGTCAAAAGCCATGGATAGATCCAGAAATATACCAAAGGAGAATAGGCCATTATTTTCATGATGAAGGATAGCATTAGCAAGAGAGCAAGGTGGTAGTAGTGCTGTGGTATGGCATGAAGCCATGCTGGGTGCTGGAGAGGAGGTTATTAGCTAAGAGGTAGTCTAAGACTTGAGAATGGATGCATTTCTCAAGTATCTTGGAAAATAGAGAAAGGATGGCTATGGGGTGGTAATTGGAAAGTTCAGTTGAGGAGCCACCTTTATGTAGGGGAATGATGTGGGATATTTTCCACAGTGGGGGGGGGGGCATAGCTTTCTGATAAGGACTGATTAATTAAGATAAAGACTGGATAAGCTAGGGCTTCTGCTGCTATTTTTAGGAATTCAGAGGGGATATTGTCAGCTGCAAATTTTGTAGGCTTAAGTTTCAATAGAAGTTTTTTTATATAGGAGGAAGGTACTGATGAAAAAGAAAAGACTGTGGGCAGAGTATTTGGTTTTGATGTGGGGAGGGTGGGTAGAGGGTTGTGTTGCTTAGTCAAAGACAATGGTTTCAGTAAAGTGTTTATTGAATGAGTCAGCAATACTGCTGGAGGAAGGGGGAGTGGTAGGTGGGGGGTGCCTACTTTACCTGGGTGGAGAATGGACTTTATTGTGGACCAGAACTGCTTAGGGTTGTGATGGAAGGAGTTTAGGGCAGACTGATAATATTGGGTTTTATCTTCTTTTATTTGCTTTATGACCTTGTTGCACAACTCTAGGAATGACTGTCTAGAGGAGGGGGGTTTTGTTAAGCGCCAGTGCTCCCAGGCCTTATCTCTGATTTTCATTAGTGCCCTGGTGCTTTTTTGTAGCCAAGGATAGTACCGTGTTTTGATTCTGGCATTTCTTATGGGGGCATGTGTGTTTAAGATGTTTAGGAAGGTGCTATTGAAGAAGTGGACGGCTTCATCCAGATTGAGGTACTTTAGTGATGTCCAATCACATTTTTGAAGGGATGAGATAAAGGAGGGTGGGTTAAAGTTTACCCTATTTCAGATTTGCCTATAGATGATAGGTTTAGCATAATTTAAGTGGTGTCTCAACAGGAATATTGGAGTGCAGTCACTGAGGCTGTCTGGTAACAGCCAGCTAAGTATGAGTGAGGGTCTTTATTGACTAATATCCAGTTGAGAGTAGTATGTTTGTTAGAGTTTTTATTTATTCGGGTAGGTGACTGTATTAGTTGGGAGAAACCATGAAGGTTTATGTGCTGGGCTGGATGATTGTTAGTACAAGATAGTCAGTTGATATTAAAATCACCTAGGATTATCGTTTCCTGGGGTAGGGAATGGTCAGCCCACTTCAGGAGGTTTTCCAGGGGTGGGATGTTTTGGCCAGGTGGGAAGTAGCATCCTATGATGTTGATTTTTTTATTTGGGTTTAGTTTAATGTTGGCATATAGGATTTCTTCATTTCCAATGTGGGGGGCGGACGTGTTTAGTATCTGGATGTTGAGGTGGTGTTTAAACATTAGAGCCACACCACCCCCTTTCTTAGATAGTCTATCTACTTGAAGAATATTATAACCTGTTGGAAGTATTTCCTCACTTTTGATGTGAGGTTTGAGCCAGGTTTCAGTCAGGATGAGAATATCAGGAGAGTATAAGGCTACGTTGGAGTTTTAGGCCATGGGTTTTATTAGTTATACTTCTGATATTTAGACACATGAACAGGAGGTCAGATGGCTTTCTGTTGGGTGTTAGTTGTGAGAAGAAGCAGCTATTAGGCAGATTTTTAGGTGAGGAGTTGGTAATGGTAGGACCAGGGTTAGGGCAGATATCACCACTGAGGGCTAATTTAGATAGGGCAGTAAACATAAGTTTTATAAATCTGGTAATTAACCTGTCATACTTTAGGGATATTTTTGTTTGAATTTAACAGGTGACTGGTAGTATGGTGGGTGTACTGGGATAGAGATTGTGATGGTATAACAAGTGTAATTAGTAGGTGGGTGATGAATACAAGTGAGAATAAGGGTGCAGTGATAGTGGTGGGGTTTGTCTATTATGGAGTTCTGGTAGGGTGTAAGGTGTGCAAGAAGAATGCAGGTAAGTAGTGTAAGCACATTAGGTAGTAGTATGACTGTGTCAGATGAGCAGTTAGATTGAAAGTGGGTGGGGTACTGTGGGTAGCAGAGGAGATAGGTTACTAGTATTGTTCTGACTGGTTTCTGGTTATTGGGAGAGGTTATTGCCTTGAATAAATCTAGATGTAGAGCAGGGCTTAAACCCTTTGGGTCCTGATGGGAGACTAATAATTTAAAGATGGCTCTATAAACAACAGGAATCTAATACAGACTTAGTACTGGGGGTAGGGGGTAGCAAAAAGGGTGTGAACCAAGTGCAATGCAAAGACACCAGCCAAACCAGAGAGGCAAGCAGTGGAAAATTATGAGTGAAGGCCTCAGAGGGGGTGAGTAGTAATACAAACTCTACTTGTAAGGTGAAGGAAAGAAGAGACAGCAAAGTTTATTAAGACTGGGAGTGTGCCTTCACATTGACTTGCTTATTAGTAGCCAGTTTATGCACAGATTAGAGTAGGGAGATACATTAGCAATGAAGGGGAATGTACAGAGATGCAAGTAAACAGGTGGGGCTCACGTGATACAAAACTAAGGCAAACAGCACTGAAAGGGCTGCTTGAGGGTTAAGTTTTAATCACAGAGAATATGAAGGACCTGAATTAAGTGTATACTGTCTAGTGGACAGTTAGGATTACTACGCAAGTTGGGGGGTGGAGAGGACACAAGGCTCAAACAGTCAGTGTTATTAGCACACTGAGAACTACTAAGTAACACAGCTAATGTTAATGCTTCACTATCATAACATATACATGTAGAATGCCTGGGTGAACTGACCCTGCTCTTCTGGCTCAAAGGGTATATCCTTGGTTCACGTTTGCAGTACTGATTCCTTCCTATGCTGTATGGGTGGGGTGGTAGCCGTGAACTGCAGAGTTGCCCGAGTATGCTCTGAAGAGAGAGAAAAAGAGAGGGTAAAGCTAGTAGAATGAGACAAAGATAGGTTAAAGGATATAATGAGGAGATAGGAGGGTGTTAAAAGATACAGGTCTGGGGATAGAGTGGGGAGAGCAGGAGAGAAACAATAGATAGCAGGAGAACAGATGCTACTGCAACAGTTTGGGAGTAGTTCAAATGTTAACACATCACAGTGTCATAACGTTGTTTGGAAACAAGTTAATAAATCATGCACAATACATCAGCAGCCAATTATCTCGTGCATACAAGAAAAGGTAAAATGAACACTTAACAGTACACCTGAATCAATAGCAGAGATACAACTGCAGTGCTAAATCAGTGAACACTGTTTCTAATGCCAGCATCAAGTCAATTAGACTTAATTTACATTTATAATTGCAGTTGTAGTACAGCATAGTTGCATAGAGACAACATAGCTGATAGATTTAACTTACATTTATAACAGCAGTTTTAGTACAGCATAGTTGCATACAGACAACATAGCTGGAGTAGTAATCTCAGTAAAACACTGTTGCTGAATGGCAGAATCAAACTAGTGAAATAAACAAATAAGCAGAGCAGTAATCAAGAATCAAAAAGTGAATATCAGTTGTATAGATCCAGATAATTAGCTAAAAACAGCACTAAGAAATTACTGAGGTCTAATGGCTTGTCAGTGAGCAGAATTCAACTGCTGATGAGCACTTGTGTCTTGATGGGAGACCAGTAATGTAATGATGGCTCCATAAACAGCAGGAATCTAATATAGACTTAGTATTGTGGGTGGGCGGTAGCAAAAAAGTTGTGAACTAGGTGCAATGCAAAGAAACTAGCCAAACCAGACAGGCAAGTAGTGGAAAACTATGAGTGAAAGCCTCAGAGGGGGTGGTGAGTAGTAATACAAACTTTACTTGTAAAGTGAAGGAGAGAAGAGACAGCAAAGTTTATTAAGGTTGGGAGTGTGTCTTCACATTGACTTGCTTATTAGTAGCCAGTCAATGTTTATATTAGTATCCCCATTGCATTTAAAAAATGAGAACATTTTACTTCAAGTCTAATTGGTTTTGTCTTATCTTTAAAGCTGTCACATATGGGAAAACCCCTGAATATTTTCATAGAACATTATGTCCTAGCTAATTTCTCTGTTCTTTGTTTTTTTTCTTTTCCCTCGGACAATCCCCTTCCACCAGACTGTCTCCAGTTTCTCTTTATCAGATTGTCTTCATGGAGACATAAAGACCAGCTGCAGAAATGCTATTAAGTATACATACACGCAATTACTAGAAAAAAACTCATAATATTCAATATTCTTTTTCATTTACTTGCTCTCTCTCCTAAAACAAAGGTCCTTAAGCAGTCATTTCCCGATGCAAGAATGAAAAAAAAAACATTAATTTGAGCTTTGTCATGCCTTTTTAACCATGCTCCTTTTTAAAATCATTACATTGCCTATATTTCTCAAAACTGTACAAGAAAAAGAGAAGGGGGAGAAAAAGAAAAATACCTGTTTACAATCCCCATTACATTTAAAAAAAGCATGCAAAGAAAACCAAGCACCACAAATGCAGTACTATTAGGAAAAGAAAGTGCTTTCTTTACTTACAGATAGCATTCTCCCCTCTTTCCCTCCCCAAAGCATTTCTCTGAACATTAATGACATAAAGTAGGGCATATACATTAGAGTCCCCCATACATCAAACACATTGTAAAAGTCCAATAATTCTAGATTGACTTGTTCTGACATATTTCACAAATATAATTATTGCACTGTAATCCCACATTAAGTTACTGATTTTGTTAGTTCTTCTCCAGCACCCAAATTCTGTCTCTGCTTCATTTCCAACGTACTCTTTTGATTCTTCTTTTCAACTCTCATGCTCCCTTCCTTCTCTCCAACATTTTCCATTGAAATACTGGAAAACGTTTCATGGGTGCAGTCTCTCTGTGGTCTTTATTACCAGAGGAACAAGAAGCAGAATCTCCTTCTGTTTCTTAGCTCACTTTTTGTTAGACAAATTTTCGTATTTCCTCTTTAGCATGTACTTCATCAAAAATGATTTTGTCCCCCCAGGGAAGAATACATTGAAGACAGCTGGATACAGCAGTTTGAATCTCACACCTGCATCTTGACATTTTCTGAATAGTGGAATGAATTTACTTCTCTTTTGCCTGGTGAACGAGTAGTCGTTCTCCACAAACACTCTGCTGTCTCCCACTTTTAGTATATTGTCCTTCTGCCACAGTTTTGTCATAATCAACTCCTTTTGCTGGTAGGATTGTATCCTTACTATTAAAGTTCTAGGTTGTTTTCTTATAGCTAGGTTTGGAGCACACACACTACATGTCCTTTCAACTAACAATTCATGCTGTTGAATACTACTCCAGTTGCTTATTTGTGCTTTCATAAAATTAATGCAGTCTGTTCCTTCCAGCTTCTCTGGTATAGCTGAAAATCTCAGGTTTTCCCTAGGTGTTCTGGCCTCTAATTCTGCTATTTTTTGAAACATCTCTCCCTGAGCACTCATATTCAGCCAGCCTTTTCTTCATTTTGACCTCTGATTTTTGCAGGTTTATCATCTCTTCTGAATATCTGTTTAAATCTTCCTCCATTTGTTCCAGCTTTTTGTTGTTTGTATTGATATTGATATACTCTATAAGTGCTTTGTTTATTTTAACCAGGTCTGTATGCAGTTGTCTTATATCCTCCTGTAGGCTATTGGTAGTCATATCTGAAGATTGTATTACTTTTTTCTGAACAGCTGCAGATCTCTCCCCAGTCAGTGTTTCTTCCTCACTTTTGTAGCTGATTTTTTTCTCCATGTCCTCTGTATTTTTTTTTATTCCTGGCATCCAGGCAGTGTACTTACTAGCCAGTTACTGAAATTTAACCATAAACACAAGTCTACTGGCTTCTCTGCTGAGTTTCTGTTTTCACGCTGGGAGAACTAGAAACAAGCTGTTACTCAGTGTGCAGCCATCTTGGAATTCCATTAGCTGTGGTTCTAGCACATAAGCTACTTTGTGGATGCGTATCTTTGTATATTATGTGAGCTGTCTTTATACAGACTGCATACATGACCATCACACACTGACCTGGGAAGTATATTACATAACTGTATGGTCATTCCATACTGTAAGCAAAGAAGTCATTCCTCCATGCCTACAGTTAAAAGTATTTCACTTCTATGCCAAACTACCTGGGTCTGTCTTCAAACTGTAAACCAACATCAGCCGTGCAGTGGATTCTAGTCAAACGCTTCCCACAGCCACCTTAGCAAAGGAAAAGTAAGCAAAAAAGAAAAATACTACGGTGCATTTCCCTCTTATCCTGCCAGTCATTCTTAGTGTCTTACATAGGTTCATAGGTTGGTACTAGGCTATCGCCCCTAGGGCCTATACAAGCCTAGCCGAACAATTCTCTGGCTATTTCTTCCCACAATATTTACTTCCGATTGTCTTCATTTTCTTTTTTTTTTAAATATATCTAAGTTGCGGCAGGAGGTCTCTCCACGGCTGCTCTTTGTTTGAGTCTTTCATTCAAAACACTTCCATCTCATGAGGTGCATTCCCTTTAGTGTGAGCCTACCCCATTAAAGTAGTGACACAAGATACAATGTTTTACTGTCAAACAGTTATTAGCATTGCCGCTTTTCTCCAAGCTCTTCTTCTAAACAACTCATGCATTTGTACCTACCCTTTCTAACTCACTGCTAGACACAGGCCTTAAGTGATTAGCTCTCAGTACAGTGGGAGTTGTGTCCTGCTTTGTTCACTTCCCACCCCCAATTCTCCAGCCACCACACAGGCCACCCAATGTATTTGCTGTGCTCTCCATTCACTGTTACAACCTCAAGACACACTTTTCTAAAAGGCACCTCCATAAAACCACATAACCCTCTTATGTCCCACCCTTATAGTTAGTACTACAATATTACTGGAAGTCTTATTTCCCACGTATAACTTCCTGTACAAACACAACCCACATCCAATCAGTAACATGTTTCTCTATCCACAACTTACCCTGTTTTACCTTGTTCTTCTTTTCTCTTCACCTCCCTCACCCCACTGCAACCAATAACAAACATCTTCATAAAACACTTACACAGCCAATCATATCACTATGTATTGCCCGCTACTTCAATAATCTCCTCACCAACAAACCACTACAACAACCTCCCAGCAGTCAGACCAAACCTATTTCCCAACTCACTACTGTCAGGATCACGCTCCTATATTATTATTAAGAATCAAAATAATTTTTCTCACTGTTTAAAAACACCAAAGACCTCCTTCAGACTGTCCTCCTTAAGCTTTAGAGTAACACTGAACCCAGCCCAGGCTCATCAACTCACGTTCCTCAACATTAGAAATGCTCTCTTCCTATACACTGACCTATGCCCTCCTCAGTGCACATAGCATTAAAAGCAAGCTTGACCATGTAAGTGCTTCATCTTTAGCAGCAAAACCCAGACACTCTAGTAGTCACAGAATCCTGGATGAAAAAAGACTCCCCCAACTTCCAACACTTTCTAATCTCCTACAAGTTTGCTAGTGATGACAGACCAGGCAAACGATCAGGTGGAAGATGTCTAATTTTGTACATAAATAACCTATACCCAAAAGTCATTGCTCAAGAAAACTTTCCTTCATACTCCTAACTGGATTCTCCTAAAATGTCCAACTCCCAAATACAAACCATTACTGATTGTTACACCAGAGCTATCACCCTTTGCTTCCCTAAATATATTCAAATTGCTAATCACTAGCATCCTTAATTACTTCCCCAGAAATCATAACATAATCATGCTAACTGACTTCAGTCTTAATTACCTTGGCCCTTTTTTCATCAGACCTAGGTCTCCTTTATCTCATAGAAGAACCAACCTAGACCTAACCTCAGGCCCTCCAAACACTCCACATTTGACCTGATTATTACAAACATACCAAATTCTGTCTCCAACATAAATATGCTGACATCATCACGGAGTGATCACTACCCAGTCATCTTTACAACTGTCAACCATCATATAAAACTATCACCAATATTAAAAGACTTCAGAAAGCAGAGTGGCACAAATATAGACAAATGTTTATCACAGCCCACAACTGGAACCATATACTCTAACTCTAAGGGATGAAGCATGGTAAAAAGGGAAACAGACACCCCACAACTGACAACTGCACACTCTTTTTAGTCTTGCATAACCTAGCCAAGACGTCCATCAGAAGGCACAAAATAATTTTTCAAACAAAGAAACAAATTATCCTCTTACATTCCTCCAAACATTTTTTGGAACTAGGTTAACCTAGTTAAAGAAAGAAGACCTCCTCATGATACCCTGTCTACAAACACCATTCAATGTGATATAGCAAAACTTTCTCAAGAAGATTTCCTTAAAGAATTTAGCAATCTCCCATCAAAAAACTCCACACCTCCCACAGCTCATGGATTGCCCATCCCACCACCATTCATTCCCTCTTCCACTTCAATTGTATTAGTCCCAAAGAAGATGCCATTCTAAATGGGGAAAAAACACAGAGAGAGAGGGAATATATCCAAATGTTAGACATATTCACTCTCTTGTTTTTTTCTTGTTTAGTTGTATCTTTCACCACCATTTCGGGACTCTCCAATTTGTTCAGCTTTTTATTAAATTGCCATTCTATTTCAAAATATTTTCACTGACACCCCTCTTGGATCTGACAACATAAACCCCTAGTTCATATATCACTGAATAGAACATTTCTGTCTTACTCTCACCCGCATATATAATCTATGTTTCACGCAAAACATCATGCCACAGATTTGGAAAACTCCTCTAATTAACCCCCCCCCCCAAAACAAACAACCCCAAAAGATAAGTCTCACTCCTACCCAATATCAATCCTCCCAATTCTATGCAAACTTCTTGAAAAGACAGTCTATCCCCAACTCTTTGTATATCTGTAGTACCACCTCCTTTCCTGCAAACAACATGGATTCTGGCCTGGATGAAGTACTGTATCAACACTTTGGTCCCTAACTGATGACATCCTGCTAAACTCTGATAGTGGCCTTATTACAGGTGCCCTGTTTATTGACTTTACAAAGGCATTTGACATCAATGACCACAATATTTTCCAAAACTAATGAAATGAAATTGGTATCAGTCCAGATGCCAGTCTCCGATTTAAAAATAGGATCCTCCCAATTAGAATTTGCACCTATTTCCAAAGGTGTACCACAGGGATCCATTCTTGGCCACCTTCTTTTCTCCATATTCATTAACAAACTTCCTTGTGACCTCCTACATCTTGTACTTATGCACTACACTGATGACATGGCCATTTAGCAATCAGGTCACTCTTACAACAACATTTAATGCCAACTCCAGTTGAACTTATATGAGTTCCACCCAATGGCTCATAAACCATAAACTACTTCTCAACCCCACCAAGATCAAAACTATGCTTTTTGGAGCTATGCAGAAAAATTCACCAAGCACCTAACTCTTTAGCTATTTTTGACCTGCCACAACCATTCCATAGAGACATCCTCCACCTTCCAGTACCTTCAACTATGGCTTGATCAGTCACTAAACTTCCATTTCCACATAGACAAAGTAAGAGCCAAAATAAACTCCCTACTCTTCTGGGCCAAAAGAACATCCTTTTCTATTCCGACCATGCAGTGCAGCCACTGGCAAAGCAGTTCTCCTCTTCTGAACTTGAATATGGGCTCCCAATTTTTGCTTCTGCCTCCAAGAAAAACACAGCCACACTCCAGACTATCTTTAACAGCATCTGACCATTCATTACAAACTCACCTCTCTGTGAGCATTATTGTAAAAACGAAATGGCTACCCATACACAAAGATCGAACCTACTTTTAGGATCCCAACTCTACAAACTCCACACATTTACTCCTCTTGCAACCAGACCATGAAAAAACTCCTCATATAGCCTGAGACACTACTCACAAACCACACCAACTCTCATTACCCAAAGGGGCCACACTCCACAGCACTGCACATGCTGTCCCCTCTCCTGCACCTACTCTTTAGGAAGCTGTCCCCATCAACATTAAAGAAATCATCACTTTTTCCAAATTCAGAATGTAAATCAAAAAGCACTTCTTCATCCAAAACAAATGCTCCTGCTTCAACACAGGGCATAGCGGCTAACCTGTCTCATTTCCATGTCTCTTCTCCTCTCTTAAGATTAACTGAAGAGTGACCCATTTTAGAAACTAATGTATATACTGTACATTGCGCTGTGCTTGTACACTATAAGATATATGCATGCATTTTTCTACATAATTAGCCTGCACTATTCTGTTATTATTTACATTTCTGTCATGTTTTGTTTGTGAGATGTTTTGTATTTCACCTGGACTGAGCCTGAAATCAGTCAGTAGCGATCAGTGAACTACCCTTGGGTTTTCTCTGTGCGCTGTGTCTGCTAAATCTACTATATTTTAGAAGCAGCTCTTCTCAAGAGGCCTTATGCTCACCCAACCTGTTCTTCATTTCAGCCTCTGATTTTTGCAGTTTTATCATTTCACCTGAACAGTTAGTTAAGCTTTTTTTTTCAGCCTTTTGTTATTTGAGTTGGTATATTCCTTCAATGTTTCATTTATTTTAATCACCTCTGAGTATGTTTGATTTATTTTTCTTCGAAATTAGTGGAAGCCATCGCTTGAACTAAAGCTGAAGTTTGAATAATTACAAGGCATTTTTTAGTTAGCTCAAAAGCGCAATGTAGCAATGTACTGAGCTGATTGAGAATGATGTTACCTACACTGAGGCTGAAGATATAGCGAGCCTAGTGCTGAATAAATTTAGCTCTAACTTTACGCTCTCTCCCCTCTGTCTGTCCCTCGAGATATACCTGAAACTGGCTTGCCTCCAGCTATCACACAAGACCAAGTCCAAAAGTGCTATCAAAGGCTAAAAATACTGCATTGATAGGTCCTGACAATATCCCTGGATGCATCTTAAATAGCAGAAGCATGATTTAGCCACACCCCTAATAACACTGTTCATTCAGGTTTTGTACCAAGTGAATGGAGAACAGCTATAGCCGTTCCTCCACAAACCCAGACAATTACAGACCCATAACTCTGACCAGCCTCACATGCAAATCCATGGAAAGATTTATCAAGGAATTAATCAACCAGGACATACAGAACCTCCAAACACTGGACTCATCTCAGTTTGGATTCATCAAGGGCAGGTCATATTTACTCAACCAGGTGGATTTTTTTTGAAAATGTCACCAAAGCAATGGATGAAGGCAAAATGGTGCACACCTACATGCCTTCACCTGGTCAAAGCTTTTGACACAATTTCCCATTCAGGCTAGTAAAAAAAAAACTAAACAGACTGGGAATAAACCCATATGCCATCCACTAGATTGCCAACTGGCCCACAGATAAGCTGCAGATAATCAAAATAGGGGAAAGTTACCTCCACAGAAAGATCAGTCACCAGTGGAGTTCCCCAGGGTTCTGTGCTAGGACCTGTCTACTTTTCTGAAGTAAAAACCCTTATCAAAGCACTCTGGCTGACTAAGTTTGCAGATGACTGCAAGCAAGGAGAAGTCATTGAATCCCCAGCCATTTGCAGGAAGATTTGTCTTAAATAAATAACTGGTACCAAAATGACATCCTGCTGGAAGGTTTGTCTTAAATTAATAACTGGTGCTAAAATTATGGACTAAAACTAAATGCCAAAAATGGATTGTCATATCCTTTGGGAAGTCATCTACCCCAGGAAACTACCACATTGACAATACACCCTTAAGAGTTGATCTAGTTGTTTGGGATTTGGGAAATTATGTGGAAAGTAACCTAACATTTGACCAATGTGGGTCTATGACTGTAAGAAAGCCCTTCTGTAATGCACAGCTTATAAATAAAGGGATTGTGTACAGATTTAGGGATGTCATTGTCCCCTTTACTCAACCCTCATTAGGCCAGTCATTTAATATAATGCCCACTTTGACATGAATCTGTCTAGACACAGGCAATAGCTGGAATGCCTGCAGAGATACATTACTAAAAGGATACAAGGCCCAAATAACATGTCCTACAATGACCGACTCACTATACTCAGTATTCTGCACACTGCTAGGAGGTGACCTGTGTCTGGCGTACAAGGCGTCCTTCAACCCATTACTGATGGTTTATTACACATCAGCAAGTCTAATGGCATCAGAAATACTCGATTTGGGGATCTAAATCTCCTATACAACATCAACAAAATGGTTTGGAGGGACAGATATATCATACAGAGGATATTCTACTGTGGCACAGACTCCCCATCCACATAAAACAAAATTCATCCCTGTCCATTTTCAAGCTCAACATAGATCTATGGATGGGAACAGAGAATTTATCCCAGGACTGCCCCCTGTACTACTAATGGAAAAAGGCAGCTACTAAATGCTTTATCCTATTCATGGGTCCCCTCAAATTATCTATGGCTTGATCCCAGTTATACTTGTTAGAGGTAATATATAATTATCTACCTTCGCATGGGTAAGGCCAATCTATAACCAAATGGGACAGGTTATTTCAAATGCAAAAAGGGAAATTGGCTAGTGTCTGGAAAGGCAGCCAGCCTAGTACTTACCTATGAAACTATGAACCCAGTAAATAAATATAAATAAAATAAAATGCTTCCATTTTGTAACTTATGAACACTGGCCGATACCTTGCTTCTACTGCATGGTTAGTGTTACTATGTCTCCTGTATAGCTATATGGCCATCTGTTGCTTGTTGCTATTATGAGGTTCACTGCATTTACCTTTATTTGTAGTCACTGCTTACAGAATCTCTTAGGTATACATACCACACAGTCCTAGCCTATTCTCCTTGTATACAGGTGTGAGGTGATAGTGTTCTGCATATCATAGATTCATAGGTGTGTACTAGGCTAATGGCCCTGGAGCCTTTACAAGCCTAGCCCATAGAAGTGCCCTCGCATCATGCCGCCCAACGTTAGTTCTCAGAGCCTCTATCAAGTATTTCCCATCCACTCATCAAGATTTCTCTTGAAGAGGGACAGCGAGGTGCTCTACTTGACATGTATGGGAAGTCTATTCCAGAGCATGGGCAGTCTCTGGGTGAGGAACCTATCCCTCCAGCATGTTCTCATGATTATGGTAATGAGGGTGAGGTCTCTGGAGCATGTGGTGCGGAAAGATTGGGATTTCTTTAGATGAAGCATTTCTAACAGAGCCGGGTCAGACATGGCTTTGTAAGTCAAGCAAAGATCGTCTCTAAGTAGGCGATATGAGACAGAGAATAGCTGGAGTCTTTTGAGTCTGTCCATGTAAAACATGTGTTTAATGCCTAGGATCCTCTTTGTGAGGTACTTCTGTGGCCTCTTCAGCTGTTGCTGGTGTCTAGTGAGGTACATGCCAAAGTGTAGAGAGAGCCGATGACCTCTTTCTTCCTGGATGCAAAACCCTTGGTAATGAGATGTGCCACATACAAGGACTTTCGACCACAGTGGCAATGTGGTGGTCAAAGGAGAGGCTGCTGTCATCTGCGTCCCCAGATCTCTTATAATGCCTTCAGTATTCAGTGGGCTCCCATCGATGTGGTAATTAGTGGGAACTGAGTTTTTAACAAAGGGGATGATGACACATTTTTTGGCATTAAGCTTAAGGCCATGGTTTTGACACCAGTCATTGGTCTCAGTGAGGCCTTTCTGTAGGATGTCTGCATCACTTGGGGAGTTAATAATGGCTCCTAGCTTGCAGTCATCTGCAAACTTGGTCAGCCAGAGTCCCTTTGTGTTGGCCTGGACTTCTGAGAAGTAGAGCCAAACAGGAGAGGACCCAGGACCGATCCCTGTGGGACTCCACTCGTGACTGGTCAGCAGTCTGTTTTGGAGTCTACTACTTTCAGAATGTGTGTTTTATCTGGGAGCCAATTTGCAACCCACCTAGTGATATAGGGGTTGATGCTTAGTTTGGTGAGTTTATCTATAACTCCCCAGTGAGTAATAGCATCAAAGGCCTTGGCCAGATTGAGGTAGGCTGTATGCACTGCCTTACCTTCATCCACAGCCCTGGTGACTGACTCAAAGAATTCAACCAGGTTGAGCAGGCATGATCTCCCTTTCACAAAGCCAAATTGCGTGGGGTCTAGAGTTTAGAGATTTCCTATATCTTTGTTAATCAGGTCCATGATGATGCACTCCATAGCTTTACATATCAGACTCATCAGGCTAATGGGGCAATAATTCCCAGGGTCTGTAGTCACTAATCACTCCCACTTTATGGAGAGGGATGACTGTAGCAGTGCTCCATTTGGTAGGGGCAAAGCGGTGAGGCTGTGACTGAACAGGGCACACAGATAAAGTGCCAGTTTGCTTTGTAGTTCATGTAGAACACAACCAGGGATATTATCGGGTCCCATGAAAGCTGTATTCTTGGCCTTGGACAATGCAGCTTTAACCTGTGCTGCAGTAATGTTGGGTGCCTGGCATTCTTCTGGTATTGTGATTGGTCCTTTTGGGGGGTACAGTTGGCACTGAATCTGTCAGCCAGTATGCTGGCAATATCTGTTGGTTCAGTATAGTACCATTGTGCAGTAACTCGGAACAAATATGGGTATTGCCGTGGAGGTTCTTTATATCACTATAGAAATTGCGATTGTTTTTAGTGTCTGCCACAATTCTGCCTTCATAGCTGGCTTTACAGGATTTGATGAGGGATCTCAACTTTTTGTTAAGGCTAATAAGGGAGTTTTTCCAGTCTTGGGACTTCACCTTTTCCTACAACAGTTTCTCTCTTCCTTTGAAAGTGCCTTGGTTCTGTTGGGTATGGCTAGTTCCATGCATTTATGTACATGTTCATACAGTGCATTGGTGTATGATTCAGCAGTCATGCAGCTATTTTCCATTGGCCCAAAGTCAGCTTTGGATAAGTTTTTCAAGGTGGTTACCTTTGTGGGGGGTGTGGGTGAGATGTGGATTTCCATGATGATTAGTTTATGGTCAGATCTGACCAGGGAGGGCTTGACTACTTTTTTAGAGCAACGGTCACCCATGTTAGTAATAACCAAGTCAAGGATGTTGCTTCCTGTAGTGGGGGTCAGAATAAGCTGGTCCAGGGCATTGAAACTGATGAATTCCAGGAAGCGCTGGGCCAGTGTATTGGTGCTTGAGTAGTTTTCCCAATTGATGGAAGGGTAGTTGAAGTCTCCTAGTATAAGAATGTTGGGTTGGACCTTGATAGATTCCAGGGTGCTTAGGAATGTGGAGTGAGAGTCTAGGGACATGGTTGGGGACCTATAGCAGGCTATGACTAGGATCGCCATCTTACCCAATGTTAGTTGTACCTGAAGTATCTCAGATGCGTTATGTTGGGCTTACTAGTCTGGAGGTGTGCATATCCTTCATGAATATGGAAATACCACCACATTCGGATCTACGGTCCATGTTTCGGGGCCGAAATGTGTGGAATGAGTTATAGCCTGGTAGCGCAGGGGTAAATAGACGGTTGTGGCAGGTCTCGAACCCAGGACCTTGTACACCATAGTCAGAGCAATGTACCACTACAATACTTGTGTTTGTCATTCAATGACATCAGTGCAAACAGTACCTGTACTGCTCCAGGCTATTGAGCATTGCTGTGTGCTGGCCACAGCTAGCATGCTGCTGCTATTACTGTGTGAATGTGTATGTGTGTGTGTGTGTGTGTGTGTGTGTGTGTGTGTGTGTGTGTGTATGTGTGTGTGTGTTTGTTTCTATGTGTGTGTGTGTGTGTGTGTCTGTGTGTGTGTGTGTGTGTGTGTGTGTGTGTGTGTGTGTATGCACATGCGTGAATGATGTGTGTGAGTGCACGCACGTGTGTATGTATGTGTGTGTGTGTCTGTTTGCGTGTGCATCTGTGTGCCTCTGTGAGTTTGTGTGTGCTTTGGTACATTTCTCTATAGACACTGAACAGCATACTTGCATTGGTTGGTAGTTTTCACGCATATGTTCTTAGATTGTCATGCAGTGACTTAACAGAGGCCCTATGCTTTGCATGGTATTGAGCTCTTCTGTATTTTGCCAAGGCACATTATGGATGTGTCCACCCACACAATTAATGAGGAAACACATTAAACCAAACTCAGTGATGTTACATTATCTTGGCACTTCAGTGTAAGTGTCTTACTTGACCCACTGGTATAGGTGTTGTACTAGATGATGTCATAGCTCAGCTTGGGTCATGTGCAAGTTTGACGTGCTATATGCAGTACCAAAGTGAGGTTTACGGCATTACTTGTCATATTATTTATTTATCTATTTATTTATTTGATATTTGTTGACCGGGAATGGCTGACTGAGTTTGCGCCCTTTTTCAGCAGAGGCCCGGGGAGAAAAGCTCCACAAAGTATTACATACACCATAATAATGTTTACAAACAGTACAGTACAGATAAGGTAATATATATATATATATATATATATATATATATATATATAAACATATATATATATATATAAATATGTGTGTGTGTGTGTGTGTGTGTAATTTAATTAGCGTCTGTGGGAAGACTGTGTTTCTGCATTATTCTGCACTTCTATTTCCACAAGTAGAATTACTTGTAAAAGCTATCTGTTAGTACTTTAAGCCCTACTGGGCTATAGTCTTGTAGTTTAATTCACAGTTGTGGCAGGACTGTGTATAAATACTGCCAGATTTGAGCCTTAGTCATTTACTACTGCATTTTTTCCATAAACAATGTTACTAGTAAATTTCTGCATAGTCTGATGCCGTAAACCATAATAGAAGTTCAATAGTGAGAGAATTGTCTCCGTTCCAGTTTGTGCTTCAGTGCTTTTATATTCTGCTTATCATTTACCTGCCTGACGTTGCATACTGAGTCTACCCCATTCCCCCAATAACACATTAAACTAAAGTTTCTGAAATAGCTCCAGTATTACCTTTACTTGACTGGATGTCTCTCTAGCTGGCCTGCTTGTTCCTTGAAAAATGTTCCCAGCCCTTTCAGCCTTTTACTGTGGTGGTTTTGTAAGGCTGTGTCTCTGGCCTCCACCCCTTATCGCAATCTGATTTCCAAAGTCCCTTCCATCCCCCACTTCATTGCTATTGTCTGTTATATAAGCTATCTATGTACTCTTCCCACCCATTGTTTTCCACTGTGCCATGATACTGACTGCCCACGCAGTAAAACAGTATCACTCTTGAGTAAACCGCCTTCACTACATGTCATCTCCTGCTCACTTTCCTACAGCTCAGCAAAGCTAGGAGTTATTGCCTGTGTTCCAGAAGTGTTTTACTTGTATCTAGTGCCATCAAGACAAAGTTAAGTACCTTTGATTGCTAACTCACACAATTTATTTTGTGTGATCTTTAATGTTTCCTGCCCCAATAAAGCCCCATTGCTAATCTGCACCAACAAAGCAATCTTAATAGCCTTCTAACCCGAATACACCATCCCCTTGTAGCTCACCAGTTAAAGGACTGGGCAGCATGGATATGCAGTTTCCTTAAATCTGTAGCCAGCTTGGTGAATATGGGCATCTTGAGACAATGTATCAATTGTCTCATGTTTACTGGCAACCACTTAATCCTTGAAGAACCAGACAGAGTATGCGCGAGGTGTACTTACACAATGACACTAGAGGCAAAACACTCATACAAGAAGTCATGAGGTTGTCGAAACCACACACACAACACCTACCTCATATAGTACACAACAAACGCATAGACTAATGTATGCTGAGGCACTTAAAAGCAATCTTCCTAAACAACAAAGATTACCTAGACCACCTATTAAGAAAGCTATGCCTCAGCAAGGCCAAAGACACTCAGAAAAAAACCACCTAACACTACACATGCTGCCACTCTCAGTGGAGCCCCAAAAGCTAAGTTCCTATGGCAAGCAAACACACTTCCCAGTACGCTCATCATAAGGGGTCTCCATTGTAAGGTATAGTGATGCCCCTCTAACCAGGCTGAATAAGGAGAAGAGAACTGCTTGTCTGTAGCCAGGATCCCCCAAATCATGGACTCACTCAAGTCATTGCACCACAGGTACCAGTATGATTCAATCACAGTCTGTTTAGGTATAAATGACCTGAGATGTACCTCCATGGACTATGTGAACAGAGATATTATGGGGCTTTCAGACTATGTGTCTCAGGCTGGTATGAACCTAGCACTGAGCAGATATTGCCATCGCCAAGGATCATGCCACAGTATGAACAGAAAATGATTAATTTCATCAAATGTCTGCTTTCTGGTGCCATTCTAATTGGATCCAATATTTGTCATCTTTGGAGGACATGGTTAACAGAACATGTCGCTTTGGCAAGGGTGGTCTGCACTCTTCCCCTCGAGGCATTTGAATACTGGCTAAAACTTTATTCACCCCATAGTGACTTTTTTAGACAATGCTAAATTGACAAACCTCCCAACATAACAAAATCATCACAGTTGAACCTCATTGTGTTACTGCTCAATGCCAGGAGTGTAAATAAAAAACTACATTCTTTCCAAGCCCTCCTCACACTCCACTATGTAGACATCTGTGCAGTTAATGAGGCATGGCTTAAAGCGGCAAAGAGTACCCCAGCAGTTCAAGGTTTCAGTGCCTTCCACAATTTTAGATGAGTAGCTGCACAGGGAAGGGCTAACGGTGGTGGTGTCTCAATATACATCAATAACAAGCATACCTCTAGAGTGGTCAGACAGGATGACACACTGGATTTTGTCCACATGGAGAACCCTATAGACAAAATCCTGTACCATGTCCTAGTTATTAATAGGTCACACTCCATGTCCCAAGAAACTTACAATGCATGCTTGAACCTACCAGAGACACCTACCATCCAACCAAACACCATGGAAGACTTTAATTACCCCTCTATAGATGAGGAATCTTACACTACCTCAAATCTACAGACAAAGAGATTCCTGGACTTCGTAAATACAAACATATTTGACCAAATAGTGAATACGTCCACTAGAAGCTCCAACATACTGGACCTCATGTTTAAAACATGGGAAAACCCTGTACCCCCTCTCTCAATGTCTCTTCCTCCCTGGTAAGGTCAGACCATAAAGCTGCCTCTTGAAATGAAAACCAACTTTGTAATCCCATTAAAGCCAGTAACAGTTAGGAACTATTCCAAGGCAAATTACCTATTATTAAGTGATGGTTTGTCAAAATTCAGTGCCCTTGCAAACCATGAGAACACAGTACCCTATGCTGAATTGCTCTCAGAATCTCTTTACAACCATGTCAATGGCTGCATAGAGGTTGCATCTACCAGAAGTAAGCTCCCCCCCAAAAAAACGCCTTGGTGGCTTTCCAAATTAAAAAGGATATACAAAATAAAAAGGAAAAAAATCAAGAAGGGTGATTCTCATAAAGATAAAAACACTCTCATCAAAATAAATAGACAAATAAGAGGGCTAATTAGATCAAGAAATGCTAACTTTGAGGGTAAGATCCCAGGTGAAAGATAACCATAAGGCCTTCTACAGCTACAGTATGTTAGAAACCTCAAGGGCTGCACAAAGTAATGAGCTGAAATGATGGTTAATAGTGGCACATTCACCAACCTGGCAGTGGAAAAATTCAGTCCCAACTTTACCCCCCCACCCCCAACCATCCCCCCAAAATACCCTCAAACATAACGTAACATAACCTTTCCAACTACAGCTAGGGAGCATGTACTGGTTGCATTCACCAAAGCTAAGAACACAGCCGCAATGGGTCCAAATAACATACCACGATGTCACCTAAACAGTCTAAAATATGACTTAGCAGGACCCCTGGAGTCATTATTTAAGTATAATCTTAAAACAGGTTTTGTGCCACATGAGTGGAGGACTGTGATGGTCATTCCCCTGCATAAGGGAGGACCTTCAACAAATCCTGGAAACTACAGACTCAGTCTGACTAGCCTTACTTGCAAAGCGATGGAAATAATTATCTCAGAAATTATCAATAAGGCCATAGGAGACCTCCAGATACTGGAACCATCAAAGTTTGCCTTTGTCAAAGGAGGGTCATGCTTACTGAATCTGGTGGACTTGTTTGAAAAGGTCACTAAGGCAATGGATGAGGAGAAAATGGTACCTACTGCCTACCTAGACCTGCTAACGCATTTCATTCCATATCCCATTTGGGCATTGTCAACAAACATACAGAACTAGGTATAAACCCCTTTATCACATGCTACATAGCTGTCTGGCTCACTGATAGGACCGAGGAGGTTAGAATCAGTGAGGCAACCTCCACAAAGATGCTGGTCACCATTGGAGTCCTCCACGGCTCTGTGTTAGGCCTGCTCCTTTTTGGTACTCTTTGATATCTACTTCTTAGATGTCAAAGCCAATGACAAATGCCTCTGACAAACCAGACCACAGTTGATTGCAAACTATGAGCAGTCATTGAATCCCCCCCAAGATGAGAACACCCTTCAGAAAGGTCTAACACAGACAGATGCTTGGTGCCAAAGCCATGACTTAAAACTCAATACCAAGAAATGCATTATACTATCTTTGCAAATTCTGCCACCCCTGGTAACTACATCATCAATAAAACACCCTTAAAAGTTGATTCACTAGTCAGGGATCTGGGAACTCATGTAGATAATAACCAAGTTATTATCTTTACTCCCTACCTCTTGCTCGGCTGCTGAGTGCCTCCTATTCTGTGCAGATTTTAACTACCCCTCTAACGGGACCCAGCTAAAACACATAACAGAAGCTTGGCCCTCCTTGAAGACCTGAACTGCCCAAACTAATCCTATTTACCAGACTTTGTTTGGGAAGCAAGTGATATCACAAAGAAAGACTGACTAAATTTTAACTACCCCTCTAACGGGACCCAGCTAAAACACATAACAGAAGCTTGGCCCTCCTTGAAGACCTGAACTGCCCAAACTAATCCTATTTACCAGACTTTGTTTGGGAAACAAGTGATATCACAAAGAAAGACTGACTAAGTATGTTTTAGCTATATATATGTCCCTGAATATTTGAAGTGTGTTCCTAGCCTAACTACCTGCCCAGGCCTACCAGCAGCCAGCAACTCTCCCTATATCTTGCTGCCCAGACCCTTACTCCTACTCTGCTATTATTACCACTTGCATTCCTGCCTATCTTCCTTTCACTTCTAATACATTTCCTACTGCTTCTCCTATAACTTTACCTCTCTTCTCACTCTTTGCCAAACTTACTGTTCTCAGCCTTCTACCTGTATCTGTACTCTAATATAGTCCCTATCCCCCTCCCTTGCCTTCACTATCCTGACCTTAACCTGCCTACTATAGCTCTGCCTACTATTACCTTACCTCCTCACATTATCCTACCAGTTATAACTTACCTGCTGTTTCTACACTTGACTGATTGTTTCCTCAGTTTCATACTCCTCTGGCTGATAATCCCTCTTCTCATATCAACCTCCATGGTTTTATCCAAACCATTACTTCAACTACAAGGCTCAACAAACACAGTAATAGAGAAAGCATTTTAGACTGGATTCTTATAAATAAAGTCAAAGATAATTACAAAGTAGGAATTTTACCAGATGATGTTAGTGATCACTCCTTAACATTCATAACAAGGGATAAGGCTGATTGTATAAACCCCTGCATCATAAGAAATGTACGCACTATCAAACACTTCAATCCAGAATTGTTCCAGTCTGAACTTACTGCTTGTAACTGGAACCCGTTAAAAACACTCCCTCTTGAAAATGCGGTAATGTACTTTAACTCTACTTTTTTATCTATCCTTGACTTACATGCTCCTGAACGTAGCATTAGAATTAAATCTAATGCTGCCCCCTGGCTCTCCCATGAAACCAAAAAACTTATTCTCACTAGAAATAAAGTCTGGGCCACATGGAGATCACATAGAAAAAACCCTGATCTTCTTCACTTCCGCCAGCTTAGAAATCTAACCAAAAAAGCAATAATAGCTGATAAAAAGAAATTCTACTTCAATCTACAAGAAACCCATCTTAATAATTCAAAACTTTTTTGGTCTTCAGTTAATAGACTCCTTTCCCCAGGAAGTTCTAAAACACCTTCCCCACTTAACTCTGATCCTGATACCCCCCAACAAACTGCAGATGCTTTCAATTGTTTCTTCACTGAAACTATACAAGCTCTTGCTAATCAATTAAACACCAATAACTCACACCCAACATGTAACCTCATAAACTCTTCCTCTAAATTCTCTCTACATCCAATCTCTCCATCTTACATATACAGACTCCTTCTCAAGCTGAAACCTTGTACCCCCTCTGCTGACAAGTTACCTTCACTCTTTCTACAAAAAGCTGCCAAGGCTATCGCATATCCTATTTCTATTCTCATAAATAGGACAATCAAAGAAGGTATCATCCCTGATATATGGAAGGTCTGTCACATTATCCCACTCCATAAAGGTGGTAACTCCATTGACTACTCTAACTTTAGACCTATTGCTCTCCTCTCTCCCTTGGCCAAAATAATGGAGAAATGTATACACCATCAGCTTGTACAACACCTCGCTCTCCACAACATCATAGCTAACTGTCAACATGGTTTCAGACCTAATCACAGTACTACTACTGCCCTCCTTTCCTTTGTAGACACTATTAACCTGAACCGTAACAACAACCTACTCTCTTCTGCCATCTTTATAGACCTCTCCAAAGCATTCAATATGGTTAACCACTCTTTTTTAATCAATACTCTTGAATCCCTATCTTTTGATATCCCTGCCATTAGATGGTTTACTTCTTATCTCACTAACAGGAAACAGGCTGTTCTCTGGAATAACCACATCTCTTCTCTTCTGCCTGTTTCTATTGGAGTTCCACAAGGTTCTATTCTTGGCCTACTTCTCTTTTCCCTCTTCATAAATGATCTCCAAAACACAATCCCCCAAGCTACTTGCATTCAATATGCAGATGATTCTACACTCATCTGCTCTGCATCCTCTGCCTCAGAACTTAGATCTCTTACTCAAAATGTCTTTAATACCGTCGAAACTTGGTTCTCTAGCCGATTTCTCTTACTAAATGCTAAGAAAACTAAACTCCTCCTCTTTACCCCTACCTCCAGGACCGCCCCTTTAAATTTCACTATCTCCTCTAACAATGCCACTATCATCTCTCCCGACTCTACTACTAAACTGTTAGGTATTACAATTGATAATAATCTCTCTTTCAACCAACACATTAACAACACCATAAAACTTGTCAATAGGAAAATAAGATCTTTATATCGTATTAGACCATTTCTAACTCCCTCCTTTAGAACTAGGATCGCTCACTCCCATCTTCTTTCCTCTCTTCTCTATGCTTGTCCCATTTTCACCAACCTCAATAAAAGCAACCTTACCAAACTTACTACCTGCTATAATAACATTGCTCGCTTCGCTACAGGAAACTCCTACAGAACACATCACTGTCTCAACCTGAAACTACTAGGCTGGCCAGAATTCCAAAACTATCTTGCAACCCAACAACTCACTATTGCCCATAAAATTCTGTACCATCCTACAAACACCCCTATACTCTCTCAACTCATAATCCCCTACAATAATCTTAACTCTCTCCGCTCCTCCAGTAAACTATTGGCTAATTTCATAAAATCAAATAACACTGCTGGCAACTCCCTCTTCACCAATTCAGTAGGTAGAAAATGGAATCTACTTCCTAGTAACATAACAACCATTGCATCATTACCTCTTTTCAAACTAAACATTAAACTTCACTTCCAAAATCACTGGCTGTGCACCTGTAGTAAACCTGATTAATCCTTCCACTACTTAGACTCTACTTCATTACTGTAGTAAACCTGATTAATCCTTCTACTACTTAGACTCTACTTCATTACTTCATTACTTCATTACTATCTCCTACTTCTTACTTATTCTATCATCCACCTGGCTTTCCTCCTCTTCTGCCACTTGTTTTCCTATTACTTCTTTGCTTATAAACTGGCTTCTAGCTCTCATTGCTTGCTAACTATCTTACTCGCTCTCCTTCCTACTACCTACCTCTTCTAATTTCTCATATTCTTAGCTCTCTTTCTCATACTTCCTATCTTATCTTTATCTCTCAAAGTATTTTTTAACTCTATATGATGTCTTTTGAGTTAAACTGTGTGTATTTTAGTTATCTTTATCAGACTTAGTATATTATAATTATATAAGTATTTTTTTGACTGTAACTATGTGAGTCAGTATTAAACTCACTAGTAATAATGAGTAACTGTAGAGTTGTTAGTTTCTGTCTTTTAAAACTTTCTTTAAACTCTAGTATGTTTTGCCTTAATGTATTCTCTGTGGAGCTTTTCTCCCCGGGCCTCTACTGAAAATGGAAATATCTCCAGTTAGACTAGCCCAGTCAACAAATGTAAAATAAATAAATAAAATAAATAAGTGTTCAACCAACATGTGTTCAAGGCAGTAAGAAAATATTTCTATGTTGCTCAACTTATAAGTAAGGGCATGGCATCTAGGTCCAGAGAGGTCATCATACCACTATACTCGAACCTTATCAGACCCATTATAGAGCATAATGTCCCCTTCGATATGTACCTGACTAGACACATGCAGCAACTAGAATGTCCGCAAAGGTTCCTTACAGAAAGAATACAGGGAGTATACACATTGTCCTACAGTGATAGTCTCAAAACCTTGTCTCTTCACAGTATCATATAGGCTTCTGAGAGGTGATTATTGCCTGGCATACAAGGCATGCATTGAATCTGTTTTGATGAACCTTCTGCAAATCCGCAAAATAAACAGCATCAGCACTACTAGATTAAAAGATCTACATTTTGCTTGTGACAAACAGAGCATGTTGGAGAGGCAGAAATGTTTCTCACAGAATTCCCATTCCCTGGGAATAGGCTACCCATCCATGTGAAGCAGAGTTCCTCCCTATACCTATTTAAGCTCAACTTGGACCAATGTATGGTGAATAGGAAATTAACCCTTGGTCTGTCACTTATGTCTCTGATGGAAAGTCAGTCAATAAATCACTCCATATATAAATCAAATGTGTGGGTCACATTTAGGTTATACACATATAAACCTATGAACATATATATATATATATATATATATATATATATATATATATATATATATATATATATATACATACATATATATATATATATATATATATATATATATATATATATATATATATATATCAGTGGCGGATTTAGGCTTCAAGGGGGGCGCGGCCTCCCCTTTTAAACTGATTCTGTAGCTTGGCTAAGACATCGGAAAGCAGTAGCTTTTAAAAAAAAGTACATAATTGGTGTTGGCTCCTTTAAAGGACACCAGCCATGCGGAAGTGAGCTCATGGTATGTCCGGCTGGCTGGAAATATGCAGTAATGAGCGAACGAGTGGAAGAAAACGACAGTCGCAACTGATATGGATTATTGCTGCGGAATTCAAATGTAGTTGGACTTGGATCAGGTAAGAGAGTGTGTGGATTATGCTTTGTGACATGAAATCTCTAAATTCTGTATTTAATTGCTTGTAACAAATAGGGATATAAAAAAAAGGAAAGCAAGTAGTGTCTTAAATTTATATAGTGTTAGCTGTCCTAACTTTAATAGATTTTTGTTTTTTGTCATTGATAAGGTAAACTAAGTGATTTTGGGGGAGATGTGAAGGTTTAGTGGACATAACAGAGACCTTTGGCAAATGATGATTAACGCCAAGGAACAGCCAGGAATTAATGGCAATATTTCAGTGTCAGAGATGTTAAAACAAAGGGCTATGAAGTTATGAAAGAAGCCATGGAAATAAAAATAAAGAAAATGGTTATTTGGGAGAGGCTTTAATGTTTTAATGTGCTATGTGTTTGTTTTAGACTTCTTTACTTTTCTTGTTGGCTATATGATAATTTTTAATTGAATTTATGTTATCATTTTGGTGAAAAAGTTGTATGCTGATTTAATATTAGCATAATTAATTATATGATCATGTGAACAAGTGTGTGTATATATACTGAATAAGGTTTTGTGTTTTTTAACTCTGAAGATGCCTGTGTAATGATATATGGAGAAAGAGCTAAGTTTGTTATATTTATGTTAATAATGTTTACTGAATTTCCACTGTATATGCTGTTAGGGTGATTTTTGTTTTTATTTTCCAGTCGTGTGTGTTAGTGCTCATATGAGTTTTATTATGGTTCATTGTTGGATATAGTGCCTCCAATATTCTACTTGTAAATACTTTTCAGTTCCAGTAGTTCACCCCAGACAATCACCACCTTCATGTCACTTTAAAGATATTTTTATAGCTCTCACAGCTCTTTAAATGCCTTCACCCATACAAATGTATAACAGTCACCCATTTGTTGCTGCATACAGCTCACTGCTGAAAATTATTATTATGTTTGTCTGCTAATCCAGTCCTACTTTCTTATTATTTTAATTAAGCTCAAGTAATCTTTTATCAGGGCTTCATGCTGGCAATCTTCATTATGGATCTGAGTAATTACATCACACTTAAATTTATAGCTTATCAATGCAAAAATACTGTAGGGGGTGATCTTGATCTGGTACAACAAAGAAAAATAACAGTATGTCCATACTATTTAACTGGATTTATTAATGTACTGCCTGCCTCACCGTTTTATCATACTTTCAGAAATGTATGACCCATAAAGCTAAACATACTGATCTATCTGAGTTGTTGCGTTTTTAGTTCATCTCCATGTGCAACCCTTCTTTGTTTATACTACACTAAGCTTTAACGTGTCATGAGATTTCTTCTCTACATGTAGTGTTTAGCAAAATAAACAAGCATGTGCCATAGGATGTATATTTGCAATTGTACTGTTACACAACAGAGCAATATCCTGAGGCTGCAATTAGGCTATGGACTCGGGTATCAAAAATCTTGTTTCACATATCTTAAGTTAACATTCATCTTTGACTGGAGCTTTCACACATGAGTCTGTAGCTGTCAAGCACATTCTGTTTGCAGGAAAATATTTTTATTCATTAACCAGTTATGTTAGCTGATACAACTAGATGCATTTCAGCAGTGACCACTCTAAAAAGAAAAGATTCTAGCTTTCTAAATAGCAAATACAAGTAATATGCTATACAAATAAATGCATGTATATCCATCTATACTGAAAGTCAATACATTGAAAGTCAACTGATTGAGCACAACTTGTCGATCAGCAGCCTGTGGGGAAAAAAGAAAGCTGTTGTTTCTCCTGCACCTCCCACACACCCCTGCTAATTATATGTGCCAGCTCGACACCCAACCTTCAACGAAGACACACCCATTCACGCATGTTTTTCAGAATGCAACTTGACCATGGGAAGGACATGCAGACTCCACACAGGAGGCACTCCCCGCACTCCAGCTGAGAATTGAACAGGGTCATGTAGTCAGTAAAGATTTGAAGGTTTAGGTGTGGAAATAATTCTCCTCATAGCTATAGACTATATAATAATTACTTTTGGCCAAATAAAAAATGAAACCCAGTTCTTGTCATGACTGCGCAAACAGTAAAAGGATAAACTATTATAAGAGAAATCAAAATAATGTATTATACTGTGATGAATGTTATGCTTGCAGACTTTTTAAATGGAGATGTTATTAGTGCATTAAAATGTGTAGTAAGCTACTGAAAAACCAATGGTGGATAACATATCAGAGATGAGATGTAGCACTTAAGGTGAAAGTGTCATGACACTTTAAATCAGAAATAACTTAATTTTATTTAAAAGGTCTAAAATTAAATTCATGTAGCAGAGCGAAGCCTACAAATATGCTTATGCTTTCTTGCAGCCATTCCTTATTTCAGTATGATTTGAAATATTGATTTTGCTGATGACATGTTGTTTTAACAGAGTCCCTGGTTGTAAATCAGTAATACAAATGTATAGATACAGAAAAATGGATATATTAATTAAGAAAATAAAATATTCATATTCATTTCAAGTTGTTCAGTGAACACAATGTTTGAAATTAGCTCAGTGTGATGGTTCAGTCCATGGCAGTGGAATAGCATTCAGAATAAATACTTTTGTCATTTGCTTTTAGCTTTATTAATTTGCAGTTTTTATTTAATTACAATGATTCTTGTTTTGATGTTAATAGAGTATAAAAATGAAGTAATATAGTTTTAGGTATGTGGGAAATGTAGTTGTTAGTTGGACTTGATCAGGTAAGAGTGTGTGGATTATCGCAGTATTACACTTTGTGTTTGTGTGTGTGTGTTGCTAGGCACAGGTGTTCACTGAACTGTTAACCTTCTATTAATAACAGAACTCACAGACACTCTTAAGTACTACATAAATTAATTAGATGTATTAGACTGAGTAAGAGTTGTGATGTGCTGAGAGATGCTATGGTCATTACTAGAATGTTCAAGCCTTTGGCTTAGAGGATCTAGTCAGTCAAGATTTAAGTCACCAAAAGATATCCAGTTATATTTGTGGTTCTATGGGCTAAGGGTATCTAAGAGCTAGTTAAAGTTGGTTATGGTGGAGGATGTAGGCTAGTATGTTCATGTGGGTATTGGCTGAGGTAGCTATTATGTCTATAACCATTAGATGACTAGGAATGTCTAAGGAGGAATCGGCTAAGGTGTGCACATCAGGATTCTTTTTTTTATTAAAAGCATTGCATTTGGTCCTGTCAATTACATCTATCCTCAGAATGTACTGGGTTAAGGAATGCTGATGACAGATGCTATCCTGTGGTCAGATTTCAACTAGGAAAAATATACCTGGATTATAGTGAGCAACCCAAGCTTCAGTATCCAAATTATTCAGAATATTCTAGCAGTTAGCATGCTTGTTGGAAATGCCTTAGTGAAGTGGATTATGGATAGTATTGAACAAGACAGCATGAACCAGACCACGGTTTGCTTCAATATCTCCATTTCTTTGTAAATGTGTAAGAGGAAAAGAAGAGTTGGGCTAGTTTTTAAAATAAGTGGATAGTTTTTAGATCATTTTAGGTAATGTACTTAAAACAGGAAGCCATTTACTTTTTATGTTGTGGAAAGGGGGAATCCAAAGGGTGGATTGTCTGTTACTGCAGACTTATTTTTGGAAGAAGCAAGTAAGTATTAGAGCATGGATACAAATACTGACAGTAAGAGTAATGACAGCATTGGTAGGGAAATATGTTAAGTAGCCAAAGAATTTAAAGGCTGAGGGGGATATGAGTGTAGTGGAACCTCTGAGGATGGACTGGGATATCAGGCATATGCCTTCTCTACACCTTTTTTCTCTACTTTTTTTTCTGTTAGTACTTAAGAGTGCCTTCTCTGTGAGTTCTGTTATAGTCCAGGCATGATGTCAAGAAGCCATGCCATCTTACCATTGTTGTTCCCATTAGTGGCATCAGGATGAATCCTGTCTTGGCAAAACAAGTGTGACATATTTTATTTATTTATTTTATTTAACATTTGATAACCAGGAAAGTCCGTCTGGACTGGCAGTCCTTTTTCAGCGGAGGCCCGGGGAGAAAAGCCTGTGTATCACTCCTGAGTGATGGAAGAATAATTACCTCAGCAGATGACAGATTTTGGAAAAGTTGCCTAGTTTTTAATGAGACTGGAAAATGTATGTACCATTCTTTGCAAATGTTCCATAACTTGTCTGCTGTTTTAAGTGTAGTGGATAATGTAGACAGAGTTTGCACTGTTCCGTTTTTAAACCTTGAATGGTACATTGGAATCAAAAGTAGTTTCCTTCTGTGGCAGTGTACAAAGTTTCCTGTCTAGTAGAACACTCTAGTATTATAGCCTTAGAAAAGCAAAGTGCAAGGTGTCAATACATATACTGTCCTGGAAAACTGGAAGCATTTTGTCTGGTTCATTATTTGGAACTGGTCATTTTCAGATATTTATACTGACTGGTAATGTGTTCAAATCATGGTGCTTGGGACACTTTGTAGATTAATTCTGATACATCTGGCATTGCCGTGTCCAGTTTTGTTTTGAACCCACCCGTTGCATATTTAGGTAAGCAGACTGTCAGTAATAGGACTTTACCAAATGATGCAGTACCTTTTAAAAGTTCCATTGGTACAGACTTTGTGATTTGACTTCATACCTGTGAACAGAGTTTAGTAGTAGCACTAGCTGGAAGGGGAACAATTGAATGGTTCGTAACCAGTTTGTTTGTCTTGTTTTTTGGGAGTTGGGTAGGTGGTGAGTTATCTTCTGCAGTCTGCCCTGTACTGGAGACTTGAATAGCCTGGAGAGAGCATGGTAAGTTGGGTTTTTGGCAGAACCTAGGACTAGGGTATATATGGTATGGTAAATGGATCATTCCAGGTTTGTTTTTCTAATCATATCAACCAGCTGGTTAGTGATGGCTATAGTACAATAGTATAAAAATGCTTACAAAGTCTAGGAAATAGGAAATGAAGTCATTGTTTTTTAGTTACATTAGACCCAAACTTGAGTATGGAATAACTATATGGAAACCATATAAGAAAATCATGAGTGAACTGTAAAGACCCCAGTGAAAATATACCACGAGCATCAATGGAAGTGAAAATTTAAGTTACTGTGAAAGACTAAAATATCTTAACAGGGTCTCAGATATTTAAGAGCTGATCTTATTGGTATATAAGGCATTTAGAGACTACCTCTGGGAATATTTAGGATTATCAAAAGTAGTAGTGAAACATCAGAACCTATTTAGAAGATTCTCTAGGAATGAAAAATGTACTAATTGCTTCTCTAAGAGAGGAACTGATGCATGAGAGATTACCATATTACATTAAAGCAAGTACTAGTTTAGATATTTTTAAGAACAGTCTGTAATTTATGAGAACTATGTTGGTATATTGGCAGGCTAGAATGGCATTATTTCCCACACTTGAAATATTTCTGTGTGTGCAAAATCTAAAATGGGAGAACAAAGGCCCAGAAATCGGGGAAATATTATCACTTTTTTAAACTTAGAAAGATGTTGGGATAAGTGGATATGTGTTGGCATGCATTTTCACTGTTTAAGCATTTTTTTCCATGTTTAGGATTCTAAAGGCTGTGTTAGTGTACATATGGTCAGTCTGATGCCAACTCAAACTGTAGAGAGGGGGTTTATTTACATTTGACAACACATTAAAATCAGTGGCTTTCCAAGGAGTATTTGAATGTTGCAGCTGTTCAAACCAACAATTTTATATATGAGTATTTGAATGTTGCAGCTGTTCAAACCAACAATTTTATATATGTGAGTAGAAACAGTCTGTTTGGTTATCACAGACGTGGCGGTCTGTCTGGGGATGGAAAGGCAGCATAGCTCTTGACGGTATCTCATTATGAGGAATGTTCTTCAGTTTGTGAGTGTTAGCTGTTGCCATGGTATACAATACTGAATCATGTTAAAACAGGAAATTGTTAAATAAAATAACTGTTTTCTCATACTTATGCTATGAGCATCCTGGATGAGGCTGTTAGTAAATGTTTGCCTCTTGCTCCATATTGTCACATTATGTTCTATATTT